>NW_028241798.1:1130000-1238875 GCF_964263255.1 Lissotriton vulgaris
GAAACTTTGAAAACTCCCCTATGGGCTTCCATAACGTGCCCGAGCAGTGGTCCTTCTGGCTACACCATTCCCTGGCAAGGGTTATACAAAAGCATGCAGAGATAACTGGCAGAATGCTAGCTCTCTGAATTGTCATACACACATACACATTTACAACAGCCATGGTGTAAGGCCCCAACGATCACTAAGAGCCCTCCCTCCTGGATGCCCATGGGTAGGGTAATGACATCCACAGACACTGATATACTGATAGTCGGGAACTTCAACCTGGTGCTGGATGCCCTCATGGACATTTCATCTCCAAGAATAGGTCCAACTGGGGCCTATTCAGCTGTGATTCTTCAATTGTTGAGGGATATGGGGCTTGAGGATGTATGGCGAATTAAACACCCACTGCAGCCGACATGGGAGTAGAAATGGGTACAGCTGGCCAATCTGTCCACTCTCCCATTTTCAGAACCATACGCACTCCCCATGACACAACACAATCTGGCACCTTGAATCTAAAGGCTAAGCTTCTACAACACAAAGCATCATCATCATCATCATCATAAAACGTAATTTGATTATAAATAAAATCATAAAAGTACAGTTGCAGGAAATACATCATACATATAACTGCATATTTATGTTCCTACATTGATAATAAAGTGCATGCAAAATGTGCCTTAAGAGCAATCTGCTGGACAAATCTAAAGTGCATTGAGTGGAATAGTAACAAAGCATTGTAAGGCGGTATATCCAAACAACTATAAGTCAAATTCTGCTAACAAAAACCTCTAAAGCTCCCTATGCTACAGAATTTTAGAAATGGGCTTATGCCCCGACAGTTTTAAGAGAACAATTATATATCCCTATGCCTTCATATCTGTTAAACCAACCATTAATATGCAAGGAAGATGTAGGAAAACATATTTAGAGTGCAGGAGTAAAGAGATTTACCAGAGTTTCACTCTTTACTCTTAATCTGGCCAACCACTGCCATAAAAAATAAAATGCCTTTAAATCACACAAATTATGTAAAATCAATACATTAAAATATATTATCCAATCAAGATTCACACAAGTACATAAAAAGATCCGTCAATATGAAAAGATATACATACATTTCGGGCATACGAAACCACGCCCATGAGGAACATTGATACTTTATAAAATATTAACTGGAAATGTAATAGTTGTAAGAACACTCCCCCACGAAGGGTCCCATCCTCGGGACAGCAATGTTAGGAACACCCTAAGGTATTGCACCTCGAAAAGCAGTGTCGATAGCAAAGAAACCTTCATAAAAACAAGCATTTGCAATGCAATAGGTCTCGTATTAGGAAAGTTTGAGCTATTGGTTTTGTAAATGACAATTTTTTTATTCATGTGTTGTTTTTGAAAATAGCTAAATTAATAGCTATGTCATTTACAATGTCAATAGTTATAACTTTCGCAAATGTGACACCTTTAGCATTTGTAATGCAACATGTTTTGTATTTACGTGACTTAGATGTATTGATATTACAAATAACAATGGCATTTAATTTTTTTAAATAATTAATACTTAAATAAAAGTGATTGTAATTTATAATGGCAATAGCTTAAACCTTTGTAAATAACTTTTGTGAAGATTATGTTCAGTGACGAAAATCCAAGAACAGAAGTGAAATATTAACATCTTTTTGTGGCATCTTTTGTGGCATAAAGCTTGAAACATTGAGAGAAAGATATTTGAACCAGTGATGCTGTGGTGCTGCTGAGTGATGCTGTGGTTGCGCTGAGTGATGCTGTGGTTGCGCTGAGTGATGCTGTGGTTGCGCTGAGTGATGCTGTGGTTGCGCTGAGTGATGCTGTGGTTGCGCTGGGTGATGCTGTGGTTGCGCTGAGTGGTGCTGTGGTTGCGCTGAGTGGTGCTGTGGTGGTGCTGAGTGGTGCTGCTGAGTGGTGCTGTGGTGGTGCTGAGTGGTGCTGTGGTGGTGCTGAGTGGTGCTGAGGGATGCTGTGGTGGTGCTGAGGGATGCTGTGGTGGTGCTGAGTGATGCTGTGGTTGCGCTGAGTGATGCTGTGCTTGCGCTGAGTGATGCTGTGCTTGCGCTGAGTGGTGCTGTGCTGGAGCTGAGTGGTGCTGTGGTGGTGCTGAGTGATGCTGTGGTTTCGCTGATTAGTGCTGTGGTGGTGCTGAGTGGTGCTGTGGTGGTGCTGAAGGATGCTGTGGTGGTGCTGAAGGATGCTGTGGTGGTGCTGAATGGTGCTGTGGTGGTGCTGAATGGTGCTGAGTGATGCTGTGGTGGTGCTGAGTGATGCTGTGGTGGTGCTGAGTGATGCTGTGGTGGTGCTGAGTGTGCTGCTGAGTGATGCTGTGGTTGCGCTGAGTGATGCTGTGGTTACGCTGAGTGATGCGGTGGTTGAGTTGAGTAGTGCTGTGATGGTGCGGAGTGGTGCTGAGTGGTGCTGTGGTGGTGCTGAGGGATGCTGTGGTGGTGCTGAGGGATGCTGTGGTGGTGCTGAGTGGTGCTGTGGTGGTGCTGAGTGATGCTGTGGTGGTGCTGAGTGATGCTGTGGTGGTGCTGAGTGATGCTGTGGTGGTGCTGAGTGATGCTGGGGTAGCACTGAGTGGTGCTGCAGTGGTGCTGAGTGATGCAGTGGTGGTGCTTAGTGATGCAGTTGTGGTGCTTAGTGATGCAGTGGTGGTGCTGAGGGATGCAGTGGTGGTGCTGAGGGATGCAGTGGTGGTGCTGAGGGATGCAGTGGTGGTGCTGAGGGATGCAGTGGTGGTGCTGAGGGATGCAGTGGTGGTGCTGAGGGATGCAGTGGTGGTGCTGAGGGATGCAGTGGTGGTGCTGAGGGATGCTGTGGTGGTGCTGAGTGGTGCTGCTGAGTGATGCTGTGGTTGCGCTGAGTGATGCTGTGGTTGCGCTGAGTGATGCTGTGGTTGCGCTGAGTGATGCTGGGGTGGTGCTGAGTGGTGGTGCTGAGTGGTGGTGTGTTTGTGCTGTGGTGGTGCTGAGTGATGCAGTGGTGGTGCTGAGTGGTGCTGTGGTAGTGCTGAGTGGTGCTGTGGTGGTGCTGAGTGGTACTGAGTGATGCTGGGGTGGCGCTGAGTGGTGCTGTGGTGGTGCTGAGTGGTGCTGTGGTGGTGCTGAGTGGTGCTGAGGGATGCTATGGTGGTGCTGAGTGGTGCTGCTGAGATATGCTGTGGTTGCACTGAGTGATGCTGTGGTTGCGCTGAGTGATGCTGTGGTTGCGCTGAGTGATGCTGGGGTGGTGCTGAGTGGTGGTGTGGTGGTGCAGTGGTGGTGCTGAGTGATGCAGTGGTGGTGCTGAGTGGTGCTGTGGTGGTGCTGAGTGGTGCTGTGGTGGTGCTGAGTGGTGCTGTTGTGGTGCTGAGTGGTGCTGTTGTGGTGCTGTGCTTGCGCTGAGTGGTGCTGTGCTTGCGCTGAGTGGTGCTGTGCTTGCGCTGAGTGGTGCTGTGCTGGAGCTGAGTGGTGCTGTGGTGGTGCTGAGTGGTGCTGTGGTGGTGATGAGGGATGCAGTGGTGGTGCTGAGGGATGCAGTGGTGGTGCTGAGTGGTGCTGCTGAGTGATGCTGTGGTTGCACTGAGTGATGCTGTGGTTGCGCTGAGTGATGCTGTGGTTGCGCTGAGTGATGCTGTGGTTGCGCTGAGTGATGCTGGGGTGGTGTGTTTGTGCTGTGGTGGTGCTTAGTGATACAGTGGTGGTGCTTAGTGATGCAGTGGTGGTGATGAGGGATGCAGTGGTGGTGCTGAGGGATGCAGTGGTGGTGCTGAGGGATGCAGTGGTGGTGCTGAGGGATGCTGTGGTGGTGCTGAGTGGTGCTGCTGAGTGATGCTGTGGTTGCACTGAGTGATGCTGTGGTTGCGCTGAGTGATGCTGTGGTTGCGCTGAGTTATGCTGTGGTTGCGCTGAGTGATGCTGGGGTGGTGTGTTTGTGCTGTGGTGGTGCTGAGTGATGCAGTGGTGGTGCTGAGTGGTGCTGTGGTGGTGCTGAGTGGTGCTGAGTGGTACTGAGTGATGCTGGGGTGGCGCTGAGTGGTGCTGAGTGGTGCTGAGGGATGCTATGGTGGTGCTGAGGGATGCTGTGGTGGCGCTGAGGGATGCTGTAATTGAGCTGAGTGGTGCTGTGGTGGTGCTGAGGGATGCTGTGGTGGTGCTGAGGGATGCTGTGGTGGTGCTGAGGGATGCTGTGGTGGTGCTGAGGGATGCTGTGGTGGTGCTGAGGGATGCTGTGGTGGTGCTGAGGGATGCTGTGGTGGTGCTGAGGGATGCTGTGGTGGTGCTGAGGGATGCTGTGGAGGTGCTGAGTGATGCTGTGGTGGTGCCGAGTGATGCTGTGGTGGTGCTGAGTGATAATGTGGTGGTGCTGAGTGATGCTGGGGTAGCGCTGAGGGATGATGTGATGATGCCGAGTGGTGCTGTGGTGGTGCTGAGTGATAATGGGGTAGTGCTGAGTGATAATGTGGTGGTGCAGAGTGGTGGTGTGTTTGTGCTGTGGTGGTGCTGAGTGATGCAGTGGTGGTGCTGAGTGGTGCTGTGGTGGTGCTGAGTGGTGCTGTGGTGGTGCTGAGTGGTGCTGCTGAGTGATGCTGTGGTGGTGCTGAGTGATAATGTGATGGTGCTGAGTGATAATGTGATGGTGCTGAGTTATGTTGTGGTGGTGCTGAGTGGTGCTGTGGTGGTGCTGAGTGATGCTGGGGTAGCGCTGAGGGATGATGTGGTGGTGCCGAGTGGTGCTGTGGTGGCGCTGAGTGATGATGGGGTGGCGCTGAGTGATGCTGGGGTGGCGCTGAGTGATGCTGGGGTGGCGCTGAGTGATGCTGGGGTGGCGCTGAGTGATGCTGGGGTGGCGCCGAGTGATGCTGGGGTGGCGCTGAGTGATGCTGGGGTGGCGCTGAGTGATGCTGGGGTGGCGCTGAGTGATGCTGGGGTGGCGCTGAGTGATGCTGGGGTGGCGCTGAGTGATGCTGGGGTGGCGCTGAGTGATGCTGGGGTGGCGCTGAGTGATGCTGGGGTGGCGCTGAGTGATGCTGGGGTGGCGCTGAGTGATGCAGGGGTGGCGCTGAGTGATGCAGGGGTGGCGCTGAGTGATGCAGGGGTGGCGCTGAGTGATGCAGGGGTGGCGCTGAGTGATGCAGGGGTGGCGCTGAGTGATGCAGGGGTGGCGCTGAGTGATGCAGGGGTTGCTCTGAGTGATGCAGGGGTTGCGCTGAGTGATGCAGGGGTTGCGCTGAGTGATGCAGGGGTTGCGCTGAGTGATGCAGGGGTTGCGCTGAGTGATGCAGGGGTTGCGCTGAGTGATGCAGGGGTTGCGCTGAGTGATGCAGGGGTTGCGCTGAGTGATGCAGGGGTTGCGCTGAGTGATGCAGGGGTTGCGCTGAGTGATGCAGGGGTTGCGCTGAGTGATGCAGGGGTTGCGCTGAGTGATGCAGGGGTTGCGCTGAGTGATGCAGGGGTTGCGCTGAGTGATGCAGGGGTTGCGCTGAGTGATGCAGGGATTGCGCTGAGTGATGCAGGGGTTGCGCTGAGTGATGCAGGGGTTGCGCTGAGTGATGCAGGGGTTGCGCTGAGTGATGCAGGGGTTGCGCTCAGTGATGCAGGGGTTGCGCTGAGTGATGCAGGGGTTGCGCTGAGTAATGCAGGGAATGCGCTGAGTAATGCAGGGGTTGCGCTGAGTGATGCTGGGTTTGCAAGGGAAAAAAAGAGTCTAACAGAGGGCAGAAAAACAAGGGAAAAACGAGTCTAACAGGGCAGTAGGGCACAAAAAACGAGTCTGACAGGGGCAAAAGGGCTCAAAAAACAAGCCTAATGGGGGGAGAAAGGGAAAAAAACGCCATGAATAAATGTAAGGTGCAAGCACATAAGGCAGGATGCGCAGGAAACACAGAAATATACAGTAAAGTGACGGAGAGGAGGACGGGGAGGGTCCCCAGAGAAGGACAGGGGAGAAGAGGCGCATGAAAGCGGACTCTGCTCGCCGAATGGAAAGTAATTTGCATCTCTCTCAGATTACTGCTGCCGAGGAAGCCTGAGCTCCCAAAGTGAAAAGTGGGTCAATGGAGATTGTGAGGAATGCAATCCAATGGACGGGGGCGCAGGCAGGAGAGTGAAGGGGGCAGGTCGAGAGACGGAGTCAGTCAGAGGTGGAGAGAGGCAGAGACACAATAACAGATACGGACGTCCAAAAAGGGTGAATGAAGTGCAAGCTGCAGCCAAGAATTAAAGCCTCGTTCCTAGTGGTACTGTAAAATCGAGATCCGACTGACTGCGTAAAAAACGAGTAATATAATGTGGTACTATCAAATGTTTTCATCCATTATGAGGTGCAAAACTCGAAATTTGCTTTACAAGTCAATTATAACTTTAGGCTCAAGCACTGGAAGGTGAACAGGGCTCAAAGAAGCAGAGTATATTGGGGGAAAAGTAAAGAGGCTGCCTGGGATTGGTATCGGGAAGGGGGATAAAAGAACCCTAGGGCGAGAACAGCGTGACCTAAGGGAGCTCGAGCACTTGGTTTACGGTGGAGATTATCAGATAAAGGTCTCCTTTTTCACTTATTAGACTAACTTCCCAACACTTCTTTTGTACTTTCCCTTAGCCAACATTACCGTTCTGAAGAAACTGCAGAAAACGATAGAATACTTTACAAAAGTTTCTTAATAAAAAAAGCAAAATGAATAAGATAGCAAACCGGAGGAAAGGAGAGCGCGCAAGAAAGTATTCATGCGAGTTACAAGGACATCCGTGGGCAGTGAATAATTAGGGGAGCAGCAGCCTTTGATGTGCCAGCCAGGCAGCGCTGGGAGGGGGGCTGGGCGCGAAGGAAGGAGAAATGCGAGTCACGGCCTGGCGGCCGTGAAGTTTGAAGCAGTGGGCGGGGAAGCAGATCCCTTTGAAGCTCTCGGAGGCAGGAGCAAATGGTAAGGGGAGGAGAAATGCTGCTGGAAGGCTCGGGCAAGCTCGTGCACGAGGACGTGCACTTCCAGAAATCCGCTGGTTTAGCTTTTTGGTTTCACCCCAATAGGTCTCTCTACGAGACCTAATCATACATTATCGGTATTATTTACCTGAGAGATAACAATGGGACGGGACAATAGCTGTTGGCGGCAGTGTGGCCGCCCAGCGACACTGACACACATCCTTTGGCAATATCCCAAACAGAGGAACTTTTAGTCAGAAATACAGGTGGTTTTTAACGAGATGTACGACACTGACATACCATACTTCTGAGCAGTATTTAGTTTGTTTTGGCTCCCTAATGAGCTCACCTATCTCATGAAGTCATTGAGGGGGCAAGGCCATCCCTCTGGCACTTTATGTAGTAAAACAAACCATCTTAGCTAGTTGGGGAACGGGCAGTATCCCATCGAAGTTGGGCTGGCTTCATAAACTTCGAGGACTTTTAGGTATGGAGAAACTGACAGCTCTGGTTTCCATAGATTGTCCCAATTTGGTAGGACATGAGAATTCTACACGCGCCTTCTCTCACAGGAGTTAAGGCAGTTGTACATGTCCGACCTTCCTCACCAATCAATTCTATCTAACTCTTGATTTGTACTTCAAAATTATTGACCAGGCTGCATCGTCATGTGTAGCTGAGAACTGTCAACAGCATTACCCCTTTACTCCCCAAAGTTTTTACCATGTATTTCCCTCCCTCTGACCCAGGGCCGGCTTTAGTGCTGGTGCCGCCCGGTGCGACAATCACTTTTGGCGCCCCAACATGGCGCCCCCACATCTTATGACCGCCTCCTCCTACCACCTGCAAAAGTGCCCCTCATCTCTCCTATCATAATATTTTGCTATGCACAGAGCCCCCTGAGATAGCAGTGCCCCCTCCACAGGTCAGAACCCAGTGCGGCCGCACCAGTCGCACTGCCCTAAAGCCGGCCCTGCTCTGAACTCTCTCCTCTGTTCCCCCTGTTTGCCTCTAGTCCTGTGGTCACCTTACCCCACCGGCCAGTGTATGTAGGTGTGGTTTGCTTTGTACTGTTATTTTTTCTTTCTTGAAAAGCCTAAAAAGCAAATTGAACACTAAATACAAAAGCCCTAATGGTGTCAGGGTGGTGGAAAAAGGGCTCTGCGTTAAGTCGCAGGCAATGGACTCTACTTATCTATTTCTACGGCTGGTTAGTTCTAATAGGACCTTGTTTTGGGATAAATTGCTGATTGAACCCACAGCACAAGGGGAATATGTAGAAACATTTATCAAACTGTGGCAATTGTATGGCAGAAGGATGATTCTGGCCCAACTATCTCTGCTGATATGTGAGTCACTTTTTAAATCCGTTTATGGATATGATTCTGAAGATACTATCCACAATAAGAATTATTTTTTCAAGCAATTCTCTTACCACCTGGTTTTGTGTAGAAGAAATCCAATCAGCTATTGTTTCTAGCCCTGGCAACACGGCTCCAGGCCCAGATGCGGGTCCGATGGACCTTTATAAGGCTAAGCGGAGGGGCACGAGGAGTTTGGGGTTTGTTAAAAGCGGCACAAGCGCCGGGCAGGCCGAATGCTGACGCCACCTCAGCTTGCAACGTGTATTTTGAACGTAGTTTGCAGCACAATATACACATTTATACATAAGGCTAAGCAGGAGTTGTGGGCCCCTTTTTTCTATACAATGCTTGTTAAACTATTAAAACAATCGATCCTCAGGGTCGGAATTATTCGTTCTCCCCCTCTTATGGGTCTTACCTTCTTTGAGTTCATAATGTTTGCTAAAATACACTTTTAACGAGATTTCGTCTTGACAGTATTATCTTTTCCCTTGACCATTACATAACTTTTTTTGTGATTAATTTACTGGTCAGACTTTGTTGCACTTTCTTATTACAGCAATGTAAACAGTTCACCAAGCGCTATTTAAGGCCTGTTCTGAAAATGAGAGCCTTTCATCAATGTAGACCAGCTTTACATTTTCTGCAGTCTCTCCGAACGAACCTGTCTGTGGTGCTGTAGGGAGTAATTTAAAATCACTCATAAGTCATTGCAAACGTCTGACTTTATGAGTTCTATTTAACAACAATCTTTGTTACTAGCTTTATGGATTTTTGAATATATTGGAATGTTTCAACTACACATTATTTGTTATTACGGATTGCCTTTGTTGATTGTTATTTTATGTACTACATTGTAATATTTATTACGCTTGATTTGATTAGAATGGATTTTGAACGCTCCAATTGCTCTCAAACTTTCAGGTACTTTTCTGGGTAAATGCCTTGACAATCGACAGTGGAGACTAGCTTCTTTACTTTTTTCCTACAGAGTCACAATAAAGGTGCTGTGTTGCTATGAAAAAGTCAGCTTCAAAGTTAAACACCATAGGCCGTATTACAGACGGTGCCCCAGGGGCGCATCAGGCGCTTGCGCCACTTTGCGCGCCCCCAGGGCACTTTGATATTATAGAAGTGGGCGCAGGCGCTCGTGCGTCCCTTTCTATAATACGTAATGCACCAGCGCTACCTTCAGAGGGTGTTACCTCATTTGCATAGGGGAGTGCCCTATGCAAATGAGGGAATTACTTTGACTCTGCGCCTGCAACACGTTACAGACAGGGGTGCAGAGTCAAAGAAGCCTGCACTGTTGGTGCGACCCATGAGAGTAGCCCTTTGCAGTGGGTAAAGGGGCCCCATGGACCCCCAAGACATCCCCTTCCGGATGGTGCAGTCAATAACTGAACCGCCTGCAAGGAGATCGCTAATCCCCTTGTAAAGTGCAGGCGGGTACTACCTGCACATTGAAAACACGGAGCAGCTGCTCCGTGGTTTCAGATGAATGCGCTGCCCTGGGAGCAGCGCACGTTAGCGGCTGCCTTAGAGGCAGCTCATTCACCATAAAAGGGCGCATTATCATTGTTTGCACCCAGGCCCGGACTGGCCGTTGAGGGAACCGGGCAATCCCCCGGTGGGCCGCATGGTTGGGGGCCGGTTTTGGGCCCCTGGGGCCGTTTTTGTTACAGGGCCGTTATGCTGCAAAAACGGCCCTGTAACAAAACGGCCGAAAACCGGCCCTGTCACGGAGCCCGATCGCACCTCTACCCCCTCCCCTCTCCTCACGGAGGGGGGAGGGGGGCCGGCCGAGCACTTTGCCAGGGCCGGTTCTGGTTCCCAGTCCGGCCCTGTTTGCACCCGGCACACCTTTTGAAAGGTGCGCCGGGTGCAAACAATGATAATGTGTAATACGACCTAATATCTTTTATTTCACATAAACATTGAATGCCCCAGCCTGTCATTTTTCTTATGTGGCAGTTAGTCACAAATTCTCCCTTCTCACTAAACATTTTTCTCTGGCTTATGTTTCCTTTATGTGACCCCCTGCAGTAACAATTCCTTTGTGTGTTGATCGTAATTCCGCAGAAGAGAAGCTACCACAAAATTCCTTTTGTTTTCCAGGAAGACCCTGATGACAGTCATTCACACCTTGCCTGGGCAATAGGGTTGAGGAAAATGCAATTTCAGTCGCTAAAGCGATAGGAGGTGAACAGAGCCTGTTTAATGGTCGATAAAGGGTGAGGCAGAGATATACGTAACCCCTTAACTGCTGGGCCTCCCCACCAAGTGCTGAGCCCTTCATTTGGCTATTTAGGGTAATTCATGCTCAGGGCTCAATAGCCAAAATATAGCTCAATTTACAGTTTGGGTGAATGTTGGAAACTGAGGCAGCATCTGTGAGGCCTGCACAAATAACCTGACTACATTTGTCCTTCACTGGGAACCAAACACCCTAGAGCAGCGCCTGACTCTCAGAGGGTAGCATTGCAGAGCAGTCTGAGGCTTACTCAAGGGAGGTGGTGTGGGCTAGTAATCGCCATTTGCAGGTGTGCAGAAATAACACTCAATAATTGATTGTCCAGTCTGTAATTTGCGTTATAAAAGTAAGAGTATATTTAATCAACACACACACACTACTCAGTACTATGCACCAATTTACAAATATACATAAGCTGTTAGAATTACTTTGTGACATTGCAGAACATCTCCACCCCTCCCACCGGGGGGGGGGTGGGGTCTAGTACCACCACTCCCATGTATGCACGTCCTCTTGCCCCAATGCAGTTAGTTGAATATAACCTGGAGTGAGGGCCCTGCGCACTGGCACCATCCCAGTGGCGACCCACCCCATTATCTCAACAAGCATTTAAAATAGGTAACCCTACCTTGGTGACACACAATCCTGACTGAGCATTTCCTACTGACCATGAAGTGTACCCTTAAGGGCTAGCAGCCTGGGTTCTTCACCTATGCACAGCGTCAAAAATACATGTTTCAGCATCACTCCAGAATGACAGTACTCATCACATTTGTGGATTATTAGACTGCATTGCAAATACAGACTCTATAGGCATCACAGATGAAATCACAGGATTGCGCATATACAGCCAGACCCCCTAGCAGGAATGTCTGGCAACATAACCCCACTTTGCTTATAACATCACCTTACACAGGCACTTCACATTACACAGGTGACCTTCAGTCCATCTAAAAGAAATAACTGTTAGTAATTGCATTTCTGGTGCAATCACACCTCTTTGCCTCCAGGGGATGCCCTTCTCCAGATATCCCCAATTCAGCCCTTCACTCCTTGATGCACATCTCCATATACCCTCAGCTGTAGAACAAAGGTTCTAGCCAAGAAGGTGTTTAAATGCTTGCTGAGCCCTGGAGGGGTTATTCTCTTAGGTCCCCTAGAAACTTAGGAGGGACTTTCCTCTTCAAGCTGGGGGAGACTGCGCATCCCCAGCAGCTCCCTGGCAATTTTGCACCCGAATGGTGGTGACCCCATTCTCCTGGGGCCACCACAAGCAGTGAAACTGCTGATTTTCCCTGCAGGCCAGTCCGGGCCTGCAGGGCATTATGGAGCAACTCCTCCATTTGTGTCTGTATATTTGAACAGCGGCTCTCCCGCTGTGCCGGGTAGAGCTGCGCAACTTGCACTTCTTCTTGGGCCCAGTCCCACCCGGGCCCTTCAGCATCACGAGGCTCGTTGAGGGGCCCCGGCTGCTCTGCGGGTTTTCGGAGGCCCGGTCCCACCCAGGCCCCGTGCAGCTCCTCTCTTCATGTTCGTGGTCCCGGTCCTACTCAGGACCCCCACATGCCTGTGTGTTGGAGGGCAGCCCACCCCCGGCTGCCCCCGCCGGCTACCCACCGGGCCAGCACCCTTGCATGCTGCCGCGGGAACCGGCTCATCTCTTCTGGTCTGCCCGCTCCGGGCAGACACAGAGCTTCCGTAAGGTCTGTTTGGACCTCGGGGGAGTGCGCCGGCACTCCTCGGGCCTCCTTCTCCTCTGCAGGGCACGGGGATGGGGTCTCAGGCCCCTCGGCCACCTTCACGGGAGTGTGAAGGCACTCCCCGACTTCCGCTTCTTTCGTCGGGGCCAGGGTGGGCTCCTGGCACCCCGCAGGGGCTCTTGCACCCCGACTTAACTTCTTTCAGGGGCAGCTCCCGGGATGTGACCTACCCCGGGGGCATTCTCTGAACTGGCAGTGGAGCCCCATGCGCTTCGTCATCAGTTGAGCACAGGTCAAAGGTCGCTCACCTTCTGGGGGGCATGTCTCAGCACCCAGGGGTCCGATCTTCCTTCTTTTGGCCTCTTCTTGCTCCTGGTGGTGCTCCCCAGCCATGAGAAGCACTCTCCTTTGCGCTCTGGGTCTCTGAGAGGGGCAATTAAGCAGGGAGCTGTCTTCACTGGCTCCCTGCGCCAGCCTTTTGCCTGCTCTCCTCCTGGGCCTCTACTCCCTGCACAGAGGCCCCTGCTTCTGTGCACTGGTCCTGGACTCTTCTCCTGGTGCTGTTTAGGATCCTGAGTGGGCAGTCAGGGGGTTCCTCTTTCCAACTGCCCATTGCGCCAGGATCCAGCACCTTCTGCCTCAGCAGACCACACCCCAGAGAGAGCTTTTCATCTTGTGGAAGCACTTTTAAAAGTGGAGTAGGGGGCTGGCAGGAAGTGTTTGGTTGCCCTATCAAACAGCGACACATCACTTCACTGCCCCTGCTCCCTCCTTCCTGCCCAGCCTCTGGGTTTGTTCAAAATGGCCACCCAAATGGATGACCCAAAACCAGTACAAAGATGACTTTGGACTCTGCAGAATACTCTTTCTCACATCCGTTACAGTGGACTTTAGTGTGTGTTTGGAATCTGTAGGCCTTATGAAAGTTACTCTAGCCCATGGGCTCCACACCCCCATAGGGGAATAATGAAGTGAAAAAAAAGAAAAACACACTGACTTTCCCTGGCATGTTCCTTTCCAGTTTAGAAAGCCCATTCCATGTCACCACCCAATTCTGCATAAGTCCTGCCACACCATTCCCTCTGTAGCTGCTCCTGGACTCCGCACGCTAGGAGTCTCTCCTGCGCAGCTTCTACTCATGCGCACACGCATATACACCTGTGTCTGCATGTAACCAGCCCGGAGTCCCTTACTCCAGCTGCTGCGCAGTGGCCTGGTTAAACCAGGGGGACATCAGTAAAAACCTCATGCAGTCTCTTTCATCCTGAGTTCACTGTGGGCGAGTCCCAACTTCTGAGGCTCCCCAAAATAAAAACTCAACAATTGGGGCTCAAAAAGTGAAAAATCTGGGCAGCCCATAGTGTTAGAACCAACTTCTATCAGGGAAAAAATAGGTAACAATATCTCTGGATAAGTGTCTGGTGTTTTTTCTCCTAGAAAATTGCATTAGCAAACGATTTGCTGTGCTAAAGTCACCACATTCCCAGCTTTCAGGAAAATGCAGTGCTGACTAATTTTTTATGTTTTTTTACCACAGTTGTGGCATTTTTCAAAAAGATAGCCCATTTTTACTATTTTTTGTGCTTCCGAAATACTTCTGTGGTGTAAGCCAGTGTGAAACCCATGGGTCATCCGAGAAAAACTATATATTTCTGAAAAATAGACTAAGGGGGACATATGTGTAGATCCCTCAATGTTTTTCCAAAGTAACTCCCTGTTGAAATAACGAAATATTGAAAATGAATAGGAAAAAATAGTCATTTGTGGCAATGTTTTCATCTGTAACTTTTTGTCAAAATGGCTGATTTACAAAGTCAATGTGCAGTTACATTTGCTAGACCCTTTTGATTGTGGAGGTATATAGGGTTTGTAGGTTCTCTAAAAACTCGAGATACCCAGCCTTGCGTGGGGACTTCCATTAACTTAGGTTTGATCCGATCCTGTTGTGAGCACTAGATCCAAACACACAAGTGGCACAGGGTTTTTATCAACACAAGTGGGGAAATGCTGGGTGGAAGGAATTTTGTGGATTCCCAGAAGTTCCCATCACAGAAATGCAAGGAAAACGCGTAATTTCAAGCAAAGTTTGAGGTTTGTAAGGTATGAAGATTTAATGAGATTCACACAAGGCACACTACCCTGGAATGCCCATGTTGTCTACTTTTTGAAAATGTCTGTGGTTGGTAGGTTTCCATGGGTGGTAACTGAGCAAAGCCGGAAATCACACAGTTACCCTCATTGATGATCTCTCCACTTTAGAACCTTTTGTATAAATGTCCCTTGGTCCATGCACACAAGTGAAGTGCCATTTTTATTGGAGACTTGGGTGAATGTGGTGTGGTAGGAAATTTGTGGCTCCCCACAGATTCCAGAATTTTTTCTCACAGAAATGTGATGAAAATGTGTGCTTTTAGTCAAAACTTGAAGTTTGCAGGGCATTGTGGGTAAGAATATGGTAGGGGATGCATGCAAAGCACACCACCCTGGGCACCCCTAGAAGTTATGTTTTCAGAACTGTCTGAGTGTGGTAGGTTTTCTAGGAGGGAGCCTACTCAAGCCCAAAACATGCACCATTCACCAATGCAAGTGAGATGATATTGAGAGTTACCCACACTTTCCTGGCCCATATGTAAAAACAGCCAAAAGAATCAAATGTCCTCTTGGATGGGATGCTTCAGTCCGCAGGGGAGCAGAAAGACTTTTGAGGTATTAGGGAGTGAGGGTGGGATTAGATATCAAGATGGGCAAGACGCACCCAATTTTTTTAATTAAAAGTATATATTCCTGCCACACAGTGGGCTCTCTGTTGACCCGGTGCTCAGATCAGGGGTCAATGTCCCCATCTGCCACCCAGGGGGGGCAGAAAGACTAAAATATTTAACTTCTTGGGGAAGCACAAGCCCTTGCCCAAGGGGCTGCTCCCTCTATCCTTGGTGTCTAGTAGGGCATCACTTTCCTGTGGCGAACCCCACGCAGGGATCATCTATCTGGGCAGAGGTACTATTGGTAAAGGGGGATTCTCCCCTTTCCAACTACACCTCTCTTGTGAGAATTGGTGGTCAGTTGGGCTGAGATACGCCCTCGAGCATTGATTCAGTGAAAGTAAAATGAGCCAATAGGCAAGTAAAGAGGAAAAGTAAATACATTTCTCTTTGTTACTCCACGCTCAAGTAGACACACTATTTTGGTGCATACCCAGCTTTTCTGACTTTAGGAAATCTGGGTTTGCATCTAAATACATGGGTGTGCCCAGCCCCACCCATGTAACACCTCCTTAATGCAGAGTATCGCAAGGCAGCACAAGACATTGTTGATCAAAAATCACTGACATTTAGCAACACTATGTGACCAGTCCCTATGCCCCAGAACCAAATGTACACATAAACCTTGGTACAAAATGTCTGAATTTGACTAAAATAAAGCACAAACACACCGGGACTGCCAAGCGCCGTGAGGAGAACGGCAGGCAGGCAGACAGTCGAGCCATAACGCCGTGAGGGTAACAGCCGTAGTCAGGGGACTACACCTCCCAGCAACACCTGGGGGCCGGCGCACCTGACACGCCGGCAGCGCGCCCGGAGGCGCTTCAAGAGCACCACTCTCCGCGAGTCCTGTGGGGGAGCACAAACACACCGGGACTGCCAAGCACCGTGAGGAGAACGGCAGGCAGGCAGGCAGACGAGCCATAACGCCGTAGTCGGGGGGCTACACCTCCGAGCAACACCTGGGGGCCGGCGCACCTGACACGCCGGCAGCGCGCCCGGAGGCGCTTCAAGAGCACCACTCTCCGCGAGTCCTGCGGGGGAGCACAAACACACCGGGACTGCCAAGCGCCGGGAGGAGAACGGCAGGAAGGCAGACAGTCGAGCCCTAACGCCGTGAGGGCAACGGCCGTAGTCGGGGGACTACACCTCCCAGCAACACCTGGGGGCCGGCACACCTGAAACGCCGGCAGCGCGCCCGGAGGCGCTTCAAGAGCACCACTCCCCTCTCGCCCCGCGAGTTGCGCCCGGGTCAAGGGCGGGGCCGTCTGTGGCCGTCCGGGGACGACCAGGGACGGGACGGGCCACCCCCTTGGCTATAATTGTGAGTACCAGTCCATTTCTCTGCGGGCTAGTAGCATTTGTGTGTGGCTCTATAACTGTATGTGGCTTCTGATATACCCCCAACATGTCTATTCAAACTACCTTGCCGGATAACTATCTGCTGAAAGTAGTCACCAGAATCAATAGCGACAGAAGGAAATCGCTAGGCAAAGGTAACTTACCTGACTTCCCTTTGACCTCACCACTGGATCCCAACAATGAGGGTAACAATAACATTAATAACATTAATATGGCTGCTGAGACTGATAACACCTGTATTAATGTTGAATTAACTGCTGCTGAGGCCGCTGATGATCCTACCATAGTGGAAGATATACCGAAACCGCCTGAGACTCCTGAAGGCACCCCGCAACAATCCACTAGGGCCACGCGATTTATGAGAGCATGTAGGAAACCTGCTCCTAAACGAGGAAGCCATTCGTCTACGAAAAAAAAGGACACCACTCATAAGGAGAATATTGGTGATAAAGGGGCCCTGACTAAGGACAATTGTGTTTCCATCAATTCTAACCAATTTGATTTGTTAGTGAGTTCTATTGATGACAAATTGAAGTGGGTTGTGGAGCCTTTGTTAGCTAAAATTGATGCATTGTCGGCTGAAGTACTGAGACTGGAGCGGTGGTGGATCAGCATGTAGCCAATTTGGATAAATCCATACTAACTGTAAGAGATGCTACATGCCCTCAGCCTATACCTAAATGAGATAAGGGAAGGCCTCGCCACGCTAATATTTCCCCCCCTGGCACTAACGTAGGAAAACAACCACCACAGGCGACACCTGTATTGACCTGCCCGAAACTCCCACCAGCACGTAATACGGGTTGACCCATGCAGGTACCGGTGGTTGCACCAGCAGCCATAGTGCCTGCAGGTGTAAATTCTGGTGCAAGTACAACATCAGCACCAAATAGAGCCAGGACTATGCCGGCTCCAGCTGTGTCAGCTATGCCAGCTGCCATAGCGGGCACCGATGGGGTACCTGTTAGCATAAGTAGTTGACCAGTAGCTCTCCCACCAGAGTCTGTACCCTATGTTGTGGTCCTGACTAACGTCCCGGCTCTAGGCCAGGCCCCATATCCCCAGGAGTCCGGAGATTCTTTAAAAAACAAGACGGTCTCAAGGTTAAACCGCCACTGCGGTTATCCAGTTAGCTACTCTGATCAAATTCTATCTATCAGAAGGGTTAACTGGATTGGTAATACCCGGAAGACCTGTGGGGGTGATTGTGTGATCATTAATTTCAAACACCCGCAACATGTTGCGACGGTCTTACTTAGAGCAGCTGCATTAACGCAGTCAGAGACTGACGTCGTCGCTAGACCATTGGGTTATTTCTATAACCATCTTAACAGGTTGCCTTCTGCTAACTGTAGAGAGGGGGCTTTCAAGTCTAATTCTTTATCTACTGGAAATAGACCTCTGCCCATTTTCAGCCCTGATCCTACTGGTGGCAGACCCATCTTGCCTATGCCCATGTTGAACCCTGTTCCTGGTGGGAATAGATTTGTAACATACACTCCCAATTTCGTACCCACCTGTGATAGACCATCTCATTAATAGGCGAGAAAATACTATCAAGTCCCAGTCCAGAACAGGTACCAGTCCTTGAGTTTCTTGGACCAAAACGATTGACATCAGATGGGGCCTGGGACTGGAAGGGACGTTATAATGAGTATTAACAAGAACAACATAAGTGAGGCAAAAGAGGATTTATCCTCTGTCATTATGGGCAATCCCGAAAGTGGGTCAGTAGTTCAACGTGTTAATGAGACTGCTGAGGATACTGGGAATGTTATTGAGAGCGTCATATGTACTTGCATAGGCCGGCAGGTATCCGAACAAAGTAAGATGAGTAATTGTTCCAATAATACTGTTGGTACTGCCAACAACTGTCACTCGGTGGGGATTTACCTGGCAAGTTGGAATATTGCCGGATGGGCTTCTAAGGCACTTAAATTAGAATAGGAGGATATTGTAAGGTCATATGATATTTTATGCCTGCAAGAGACGTGGTGTGTAGATAAACCTAGCATGGAAGGGTTTACATGCTACAGTTTAGATGCATCTGAATCTAGCCATGGCAGGGCTAATGGAGGTCTTCTTATCCTTATCTCAGTAGATGTAAAGTTGACTATTATTAAACATCTGATGGTTGAACCTCATTCGCAAATCCTGTGGGTACGTTTACCGGATGGTACTGATGTGCTCCTAATTAATTTTTATAATAATAATTTTACTAATTCCCGGCACAAAGCAATAGATGAATTATCCTGTGCCTTAATGATGCTGGTAAGCAAAGCAACATGCAATTTTATTTTCGTCTGGGTGGGGGATTTTAATTTACAAGCATGTAGTTTATCCTCCTCTAGGGTCTGTGGGATCCTAACGAACAATGGGGAGAATATGTACCACTTCCCGCATAATGCCTATGGAGAGGCCATCAATAGCACTATGGTCTCGTATGATCTAGAACTACTGAGTACTGTCCAGGAGGAAAGTGAGGGCTCAATTCCCACCTTTACTGGAAGGAATGTGAGCTCTATTATTGATCATATTATGGTCTCATCTAACTTGGTACCCCACTGCATAATTAAAGTAAGGGATACATCCTCCCTGAGCGACCATAATTGTATTAGCTTGCAAATAACTACATGGATGATTAGAACTGAGTCACCCATTAGAGTATTGGCAAATTTAGAGCCACACAGGCCTAATGGGGTTAGGCTAAGATGGAAAGGTGAAAAATCGGCTACAGTGGTACCTTTAATCATAAATAAATGCAAGATGGACATTGATATTATTTTATCCTTAGGATGTCCGTCTTATCAGGTTATGACTCACTTTCTTAATATCAACATTGCCATAAATAACATCTTTACGGGGAAAAAGTAGATAAGGGAGGGAAAGGGATTGGATGGTTTGACCATGCCTGTACGTCCCTGCTCTCCCAACTTAAACAAGCTTTGGCCATTACCCCAAGGGACAAGGATAGAGTCAAACTGTTAAGATTTGATTATAAACAGGCGCTGTCTAAAAGAAAAAGGGAACTACAGCATGAAGCCTGGGAGCATCTTACTCAGGCAGCAGAAACTGCGGATAGTCGCCTGGTTTGGTCCACTGTTAACTCCCCCTTTCTCCAAGACGATAAAACCCCACATCTTTCATCTAATGTTGGGTGCGAAGACTGGGTGAACCATTTTTCCGCAATTTTCACTGATAATAATATGATGCCTAACGAAAACAGGATGTGGCCTGTAGTGCCTTTAGATATCTCATTGGGAGAGGTGGAGAATGGAATCAAAAATAGTAAGGGCGGTAAGGCCCAGGGGCCAGATGGTGTCCCGATAGATGTCTATAGGGCCCAGCCGCAGCTTTGGGGACCAATACTTACCCTGGTACTCAACGCTGCCGTAACCACCATGATTCCACCAAAATGGGGCGATTCCATCATAGTCCCAATTTATAAAAAAGGGGATAAAGCCCTGGCAAGTAATTACCGGCCCATCAGCCTGATCGACTCGTCTGTTAAAATCATGAGCAGAGTCCTGCTTTTTAGACTAGAGGAGTGGGCTGATGAGAACGGAGTTCTTGCAAACTCCCAATACGGATTTAGGAAGGGTAGAGGGACCCTTGATCAATGCCTGAATCTAGAGCTGTTGATAGGCAAGTACACCAGAGCCAAACTCTGTAACATCTATCTCTGTTTTGCTGACCTCAGCAGTGCTTTTGATTTAGTTAATCACTCACTTCTTTGGTCAGTTTTGCTTGACATGGGTGACCCGAAAGAAATTATCTTTTTTCTCGCCAGACTCTATAGCAAGCTGAAAACATGTGTCCGATATGGTGCCAGTGGGGAATGCACTAGAAATTTTAATGTGAAACGGGGAATTAGGCAGGGTTGTGTCCTTGCGCCCCTTTTATTTACCCTTTTTATCAATAGGGTTGAAGCCGCCTTAAAAATGGTCAAGGCAGATGCCCCACAGGTTGCAGGGGATAGCGTACCAGTTCTGCTATACGCAGACGACGCGGTGCTCCCGTCACGGACACCCGTTGGTTTGCAACGTTTAATGGACAAATTCACTGAATTTATCGGGAGTAGGAGACTGTTGATCAACAAGAATAAAACTCACACGATGATATGTGGAAATAAGGTGGGCAGAAACCACTCCTTTATACAAGGGGTTAAAGTGCAGAATGTGAATAGTTTTTGTTACTTGGGGGTAACTTTTTCCAGTGATGGTAGGTGGGGGCCAGAATTAATGAATGTTCGAACTAAGATGAGCAAAAGCTCTTATGGTATTTTTTAATTTGCATCCAAGTTGGGGGACAGACGTATCAAGGATATGCTGGAAATCTACAAGGCATGCAGTGTATCCATTGCCCTTTACGGGGCGGGGCTTTGGGGTTACTGCAAAACTGACTGTCTACAGGTTGAAGAAAATAACTTTCTGAAGAAATTATTGTGCCTCCCTAAGTCTGCTCCAACAGAGCTGATTCATAGAGAGGCGGGGGTTTTTCACCTGACTGAGATCGCCTCACTTAGGCCTCTATTGCTTTATCGTGCAATTTGGCTTAAGGAAGAGACCGAGTTCAATCAACTTATAATCAGGGATTGCCTTGCATTAGACAACTGTATGCAGATACCGTGGCTCAAGTTTGTTGTAGATTGTTATAAAAGTATTTTTGATATTAATTTGTTGTCAGAAAACTGTCCCCCTAGAGGCCTGGCGAAACAGGAATTTAAAAATATCTTTATGATACATAAAGCTCAAAAACGTTCAGTAATAACCAACTCCCTCGCTACTGTTAAA
Organism: Lissotriton vulgaris; assembly: GCF_964263255.1. Taxonomy (NCBI): domain Eukaryota; kingdom Metazoa; phylum Chordata; class Amphibia; order Caudata; family Salamandridae; genus Lissotriton; species Lissotriton vulgaris. Next base: position 1,151,154 of record NW_028241798.1, read on the forward strand.
ATTTACAATAAATATATTGCTGTTGAGGGATTTCAATGTTATCTGAATGTTGTAACCAGGCCAACGCACAGGTTTGTATTAACCAGATTAAGAGTTGGCATTGCTCATGTATTAGTGGCCTTCCCTCACCCTAAAAAGCCCCCCATGGGCCCATGCCCATGTTATGGACATTCTAAACAAAGCACAATGCACTTTATGCTTTTTGTCCCCTATTTCAGAATGTTAGGATCTCCTTTTTAAAACCATTATTTCTCAAGTATGGAGTTTTAAATGTGGAGCATGCTACGTCTGTGTTATATAACTTGGACCACCCCGACGTATGTTTTTATACTGCCAGTTTTATATGTAAATCGATGGCTTTTAGGAAAAGTATGAGTTTTTAATCATGTTTGTATTTTAATCCTGTTGTCTGTGTGCTATGCTTTTGTGGTCATTTTTATCATGTACCGAATAAAGCTTCATGAACTGAACTGACTAAAATAAAGCATGGTTCAAACTGATTGTACAGATCCTCTGGCTTTAGAAGCTATTTAGTAAATGACTGGGCTAAAAAGCTCATTTTCTTCTCATTTAATCATCTCAAGTTACTCTTTTATCCATGAATCACTTCCTTCAAAAATATCTTGAAAGACATGAGAATGAGAGTGAAAATGTCTTTCAGTGAGAGAGTTTTTTGTGCAAACCAATCACCCATCGGTGTTTTATGAGAATTTTTAACGCATGATGCCCACTTGGGTATATTCACAAATTAGCTTAAAGCATAATTTGAAAGAAATCTTGAATTTCATGTTATGCCAAATTCAGGAAATTCATAAATTAATTCAGAGCAATTATAATTCCTCCCAGGCCTACTTATTGCTATTAATGAAGGAATGTGGAGCATCATGACTCACTTGATGGCCCATTTCATATTAAATAGTGGTAATAAATTGCATACTACACTTGACCCTTCTACATATTTTATGTTATGCTGTGCTATTAGCTTCTTCATAGCTTATTCTACCAACAGTGTGTACCAGAAGAGCTTTCATACTCTGAGTGCCCATTTTTAAAAATTTTCTGGAAAGTCCATCCATGGTAGTTTGTTTGAGCATGATTAGTGGGGTTTACTTTAGAGAGGGTTTGTCTTGAGGAATGTAAAAATAAAATGAGTTTGATCTTGCTAAATATGTATGTAGTAAGTTATGTTTATGAATAGTTTTGCGGAAGAACTTTGAGAACTTTGCTGTTTTCCCAGAGCAGCTCATCGGGTAGCCGTTGCCCAGCCTATTCCAATTATTTACTCAATGGCACAGTTAGCTAGGTAAAAAGCTGTGGAGTGATGTTATATGCTTAGTGACAGCGTACCTCTAAACTGTGTTTTTCAGAATAATTATGAGATACTAGCAGCCCGTCCCGACCTTGTGCGGGAGCTTTCAGGCTTCCCCCTACCCCCGCCTGCCCCGACATTGCACAGCAGCCCGCGACCCCGCCCGCCCCGTCCCCGGCCTGCCTCCTGGCCCGACCCTCGTCTGGCCTGAGACAATGGAGGTGTTAGTCCCCGTCCCCCGCCTTCCGGGACCCCCGCCTGCCCCGACATTGCCTTTTGTAACTCCCCGTCCCCCGCCTGGCCCGACACCCGCCTGCTTACCTCAGCTGCCGCTCCTGAGTTGACAGCTCCTCGTCGCTCTGCTCCTCACCGCCTGTCCGCCGCTGCTCCTCCCCCGCGCCATGTCTGCCTCTCCGCTGGTCGCACCGCCGCTGGCCTGTCCGGTGCTCCTCACCGCACAATGTCCACCGCTCCTCTGACGCCGCTCCTCGACGTGAGCACGCACGTCGCGGCCGGCGCTACTTTGGGGGGACTACTTTGTTTTTGAAATAAGGTTTATTTTTAAACTTTATATAGCCTTTAACCATCTACACACCCTGACGATTTCTACAGTGTATTGGGTGTGTAGATTCGCGCAGTGGTTCCGGAGTTTACCCGCCTCAAAGCCTGAAAGTTTCTCCTTTATTATAGTAGTATAGATATGGTGGGAGGCTGTATATTAGCACTGTTTAGCTGGTAAGGTAGTGCATATTATAACACCTAGCTTGCATCTTCTGCTTGAAAATAATACATTATAAATGTGATTAGATTTAGGGATAGAGAGTTTTGTCAGTGGAAGTAACAAGTACTATGTTTACACCAATTATGGGGTATATCTCTGCCCTGTTTGATGTATGTATGCTCGTGTCTTTAATATTTTCTGTTGCAAATTTGTGACTTATTGTCACCCGTGCTATAGCAAGAACTAACAAGAGGTGTCAAGTGTTAAGATTTCTTAGATATGTATTGCCATCTACATATCACAAACTTAGCCAGAAGGTGAGTAGAATGGTGTATATACACAAAATGACCATAATCACAGAAGGCCCAGTGCACCAGATGGTATGAATGAATGGTCACTTGTAACACTCAAACGCTTCCCAAAAAAGGCATCCCAGTGCTACAATAAGTCGGAGGAGGTACAATGAGAGTTTGTGAGCATTTGGTTAAGCAGCTATAAAGAGTCAGATTTTCAATTTTTTTTGACGCAAATCTTTTTCTCAGTGCCACGTCAAGCAACCAAAAGATCATTCCAAAGTTTTGCAGCCAAAAGGACAAATGAACACCCACCTTTCCTCACCCACTTGATTCTAGGAATTGGTAACTCTCCTTCTTCTGACAGCCTTAAATCTGATCAAGTTTTACATGTTCCATCAGATACCTTGGATCCGTACCAGGGACAGCCCAGTATGAAAGGACTAAACATTTAAACAGAATTCTCTTGCTACCCAAGATTCAGTGTATAGATATGTGATGTGGTGTTGATATGTTGATGATGTGATATCAGCCAAGTGCAGACATTTTGCACTGATTGAAGCCACATAGCCAAACGCTGAAGAAGACAAAGGTAAAGTGAGTTAGCATTATCAAATGTGGATGAATACAGAGAATTTCTTTTATACTGAAACAGGCAAGATATCCAAAATCTTTTTAAAAAGTATAGCAAAGAAAAACAGGCGCCAGTAATGGGCAAAATATTGGGGCAAAAGGATGACTCAACATCAAATTTGCCTCCCAGATGTTGTTCTATGCTAGTGGGCAAGGAGAATCTCCCAGTGTCTCTTTAAACACCAACCAGATAGTCAACTAAAATGAGTGCCACCAAATATCAAAATCTGAGTTTTGTCTGAGTTTAATATAAAAAAAACTGGTTTTCATCCAGCATGCAACCTGATTGAGGCATAGCTCAAAGGATTCCTGAGAAAAGGCAGAAAGTTTATCAATGGACAACATCAGCTGTGTATCGTTATCAAACAAAACCACCAATTGTTCAAGACCAATTGAAAAATTATAGATAACTTGACCATGGATAAAAGTGAGGCTGAATGAAGAGCCCTGTGCCACTTCATAGTTTATCTCTTTATATTTTGGACAAAAGGGAGAGATTGTGACAATGTCTTCTGTTAAAAATGAAAGATTTGATCAAGCTGTGGCCCAGCCCATCAAATAAAACACTTGCAAGTCATGCAAACAAAAGGGAGTGCAACATCATGTCAAACACTACAGATATTTCCAACAACACCAGAGGAGGAGAGGAGTAGAGTGACCTTGATCCAAGCTGAACTTAATCATTTCAATTACTTCGAGCAGTGTTGATGATGTATTGAGAGTTGGGCAAAAAACTTGACTGAGTGAAAATCAGAAGTCTATATTGTTCTAGATAGTTAGACAGCTGCCAGTTGACTAAATTTGTGAGCCTTTTTGAGGGTTCTGGAAGCAAGGATAGCAGATGATAATACAATAGTTTGTTAGAATATGCCAATTTGTTGAGCAGCAATACAATATAGGCATGTTTCTAGCAGTCAGGAACAGTAGTGGTCTCCAGTGATTTAATAATCAGTATGTTACGCTTCAAATTTATAATATTCAGTGCTTTCTTAAGCACTTGCGGGGGCCAGGTTTGGACAGGGAGCCTTTCCTACACTCAAACAAACCTTGTGCTGAGTCTTTCAGTGAGATGATGTAAATTGATACAGAGGAGGCCCATCAGGAGAGATGTCTGGCTCCGTAGTAGGCAAAGTGTTGAAATTACCTGGAGTACAAAAATATCCAGGTAAATTGTCTCTAGGTTGCCATTAAAAAACTCCTAAAAGTGTTTACAAAGGTCTAAGGAAGGAGCAATAGCAGGGTTACATCAGACAATTTAAGTAAGATTCTACTGTTGTGAAGATTTCCTTAGGGTCATTAGGGGCCCTTGATAAATGTTCTGTGTGTAAAAGTCTACTTGTATTTCCTTATACCTTTATTATACTTTTTTATTCAAATTCGTCGTTTTATTAAGCATCAAACCATTTCACATACAAAAGACAGAACCCACAAGGGTACAATGGGGCAGGCAGATCCCAGGGTTGCAATACCAATAGCTATGATGGGTTCAGTTTCGCATGACTCTCCTGCCGGCCACAGTACCATAAAGAATGGATGATGCTTGTTTCAAGAACATACAACCCTCCAACCCCAAATCGAACAATTCCCCCCTATGCCCCTCCCCATTCAGTGGTGACTAAATGATAACAAAAACAGAATGAAAATAATACAGCAAAATCAGCAGAAACTATTGGTGAATCAACTAATGGTGAGATTCAGGCCTACCCATGGTAAAGCTAAGGAGCCCCTTAGGGCCAACGAATCAAGGTGAGAGCGTCTATAGTTGGAAGAGGTGCATGGCCCGTACTGTTGGTGGACAGACCGCTGAAGGCAGACCGCAAGACAAAAAGGTCACCAGGGGTCCCCAGCTAAGCACAAAGTCTTCATAATCATTCTGGAAAATGTCCGCCAGGAGCTCCAAGGATATGATCCTCCATAAACGAACATGCCACAACGAAATTGCCGGGTCCTCCGTCTTCTTCCATGCAGCTGCTAAAGTGAGTTTGGCCGCCCCTAGGCATGTCCACAAGATTGCTTTTCAGCCTTAGTTTTCCTGGCCAGAAGGAGATCTCGGAGGCCAAGGAGAGTAAAGTCAATGGAGGTTGGGATCAGGTATCCCAATATGTCTTTTATATGAGAAAGGATCTCGTCCCAAAAATGCCAATCTTAGGACAATCCCAACAGATATGCCTAAAGTCCCCTCGGAGCCCACATACCCTCCATCAAAGATCTTTAGTGTCAGGGAAGATACGTCGAAGCTTGGTAGGGTATAGGTACCAATCGTATAAGGGTTTATAGTGGGCTTCTCGAAGTGCCAGTGATCCATTATGCTTAAAAATATCCCTCCAAAGATGAGACCATTCCCCATTTGTAAAGTCCCTCCCCAAAACCTGCTCCCGAAAGGACATATATCGTGCTCGAGGGGGGTAAGCCGTGCAGAGCAGCATAGCGTAGATAGCCGAAATGGCACCCTTCATAGAACCCGCCCTAAGGGCCACAAACTTCTCTATGTCTGTAAGCTCTCTAGAGGCCGCCTCTTGAACGTAAGGTGTCAAGACCCAGTGTTTGAGCTGCAAGTAGTGGTACTGTTCACTCTGTGGGAGTGCAAATTTCTTCCTGCATTCACCAAACGTCAAGACCTCTCCATAGCGGAACAAGTCAGTGATTTTAAGGCAGTCTCCCCTCCTCCAACAATCGAAAAGCCCCTCATGTAATGCCGGGGGGGAAATCTGGATTGAAATGAATGGGCGTGTATGGGGAAGGGAAAGAGGTCCACCCCGCCCTCTTGGTAACCTTGTCCCATGTGGACAAAGTCGTACGGGTGGGAGTGCTGAGATACGCATTGGGAGGGCGATCCTTTCTGGGTTTCCACAGTACATCCCATATATACCTCCTCACCACAGAGCGGTCCATGTGATACCCTTGCTGACCACTCGGGTACAACCCGCAACTGGGCCGCCTGACAATATAAGGTGAAGTCAGGTAGGGCTAAACCACCTTGGACACGCAGATGTCGGAGCACATGATTGGGTAGGCGCGCCCATCCCCCTTGCCAAATGAATTTGGTGACCAGAGTGCGGAGGTTCAGCAGCAGAGTACCCTCCAAATCAATAGGGAGCGTCTGAAACAAGTATAAGAATGTAGGTAGGACCGTCATTTTTATTACGTTGATGCGCCCGAGCCATAAAATGTAGAGAGGCGACCACCGTTTAAAATCTTGCTGGAGTGGAGACATTAGGGATGGATAATTCAGCTTGAAGAGATCGCTCAGTTTAGCCATGAGGCGCACTCCCAGGTATAACAAAGAGTTCTTAGCCCATCGGAAAGGGGTAAAAAGTTTCAAACGGGACACCTCAGCAGAGGAGAGAGTAAGATTAAGTATGAGTGATTTTGTGTAATTTATCTTGAAGCCAGCTTTTTGCTCAAAGCTTCGTAGTTCTCTTTGCACTGCTGGCAACAAATGGGCCAGATCTACAAATATGAGGAGTATGTCTTTGTCAAACAATGAGGCCTTATGCACGTCTTCGCCAAAGTAGATGCCCTGGATCTCCTCGTCGGATCGAAACCTAAACGCCAAAGGTTGGATACTTGGGGCAAACAAAAGAGGTGAGAGTGGGCACCCTTGACGGGTGCCTCTACTAGGAGCAAAGGGGGAGGAGGAGCAGCCGTTAACCTTCAGGCGAGAAGTGGGATGGTGATAGTTGGCTTTCACCATGTTGATAAAAGAATCCCTGAACTCGAATTTCCGCAAGGTAAAAAGAGAAAAGACCAGTCCATCCGATCAAAGGCCTTCTCCGCATCGAGGCCCACCAGCACTGTGGATCCAAAACCTTGTAGCCTTCTTGATCAGGTGAACCGTACGCCAGATGTTATCATGTGTTTGCCTGCCATTTATAAACCCCGACTGGTCGGGATGAATTAGAGCCGGCATCAAAGATTCCAGACGCGCTACCAGAATCGCAGAATACAGTTAGGCGTCCAAATTGAGAAGTGCGATGGGTCTATGGGAGCCGCAGAGTTGTGGATCCTTACCTGCTTTGGGGATCACCGTAATCACAGCTTCCGCCATCGAACTAGAAACCGCCCGTCGGAGGCAATGGCCTGAAATAGAGCCATAAGATGAAGAATGAGCTATGTCAAGAAATATCTGTAGAAGTGAGCCGTAAGGCCACCAGGACCCGGGGCTTTATGCAATTTGAGTTTCGAGATGGCCTCCCCGACCTCCTCTGGAGTGATGGGGGAATCTAACTCTGCAGCCGACGTCTTCATAAATTGCAGAAGGCAAGGTTATCTAAGAATCGTTGTTGCTGCTCCGTGTCCGTAGTGTTGCCCTGATAGAGCTCACTATAGAACTCCCAGAATATGTTAGCTTTAGCGGTGTCAGAATGCGTGAGGTGACCCTGTCGATCCAAAATCCCCCTGATGAAGTCTCTTTCCCTTTGTACCGTAAGCCGGCGTGCGAGGTGCGGGCCCACCTTGTTGCCCTGTGTGAAAGAAGCCTGATGAAGTTTTCACAGGGTGAACTCCGCCCGATTAGAGTATATGGCTCTCAGTTTTCCCCTGAGAGCATTAAGTTGCCTCTGGAGGACACAGGTTGGGTGGCTTTATGGGCCTGTCCGCTACTCCCAATTCTCTCTCCAGAGCCTCCCTTTCCTTCGTACGTTGTTTAAGTTCAAATTAATTTGGATGCACTTTACTCGAATCACGGCTTTCAAGGCATCCCAGGTGTTGAGGGGGTTAAGTCCTGCGGATCGTTATGAAGGGAAAAATCAGCAATAGCCGCTCTAAGGTCTTCTCTGGCCGCAGGATCCCTGGTCAGAGCCAGGGGGAAATACCATGAGGCGTTCTAGGAGAGGTCCCAATCCATTGAAAGCCCAGAGTGATCAAACTATGGTCGGACACTGATATCGGAAGCATCTGGGCAGCCTGGAGGGCCACCAACAGGGATTGACTAATGAAAATATGATCAATTCTGGAATATGTCCTATGACATGGGAAAAATGAATGTAGTCTTTGGTGGAGGGATGGAGGGAACGCCAGGCATCAAGTAACCCCAGATCAAAGACTTTCTGACGTAGTCTACTCGAGAAGGTGTTAGTGGCCGCGCTGGTGTAACCCCCCAAACTCATAAAGAGGAATAATGGGTGTCACGGACAAGGCCCGCACCCCTGATCAAAATGTCAAGAAAAGCTAGGGAACAATAGAATGGCAAGCAACAAATACAAATAAAAACCTCATTGTCCTTAAGTATGACGATACTGCGCTCAGAAGCTCTCCCGTCGCCTCACCCACCGCCGGGCCCAGGCATGGCAACACCATCATCCATTGCACCTTGAAGTATCACTAGAGCCACAAGGTGCACAAGCAGCAGAAGGGAAGCTCCCCCTGAGGATGAGAGGAGTCCAAGCGGCCCGAGGTCAAGTATCAGAGGTCAGAAGACCTCCCAGGTCTCCGGCAATGACGACCCCTCGAGGCAGACCCGGATGCAGAAAGTAGAAGGCCTTGATGGGCAAGACTAGTGTGTCCCGACCCTGCCGGGGGTTCCCTCCAATGACCCAGCCAGCCAACAGGCCGTCACCATCAGAGTCCATCTGAAAGGTTCATTAAACACACAGCAAATCAGGAACAGACCAAGGAGCTTCAACGGTTTCTTGTGACGGTGTGCCAAGGATTGGGGTCACTCCGGTATGATCCCGCAGGTGCTTTGGACCCCGTGTCGGGAGACTCCTCTGGAAGCGGAAGGCCCAGCACCCGCAGCCCCTCCATCAGCTCAGAGATTTGGTGAGTTTTGTTGCCATGTTCAAAGATGAGCTCAAAGGGGAAGGACCACCTATAGCGAATCTTGTCTTCCTGCAGTTTCGCGGTGATAGGACGCAACGCCTGACGGCGGGCCAGGGTCAACGAAGTCAAGTATTGATAGAGTGAACACCCATGGCCCTGGAAGGACACCTCCTTCAGTTTCCTGGAGGCCAAAAGGATGGCCTCTTTCACCTTAAAGGAATGTAGCTTGACCAGGACATCTCGAGGGCACCTGCGGCTCCCCGCCTGAAGGGCCCCCACACGATGAACTCTGTCTATTTTGATTTTGAGCTGCTAAGGAGAGATAATCTCAGCGAAGAGACCAGACACAAAGGCCTCCAGGTCCGGCCGCTCTGCCCCCAAATTACGGATCCGGATATTTTCCCTCCGGGTCCTGTTCTCCAATACCTCTGCCTTGAGTAAAGCCTGTTGGAGCTGTGCGCGAAGGGTCTGTTGCGGAGCCTGCATTGTGGCCTGAGCCGCCGCCATACTCTGTGCTTGCCCCTACACCTCCAGCACTCAAGATCCCACTGCATCCACATCTTGCCGGAGGGTAGTGAGCTTTTCAGTGTGATCAGCCTTCAGTTGATCCACAGAGGTGCGTAAGTCCTGCTTGAATTCTCAGCAAAGCTCTACTTTAAAGTCCCAGAGGGTGGCCACCAGGTCTTCGTGCGTAAGCGACATTTCGGGTGAGAGTGCGGCGTCCCCCCCGGAGGCTGACTTCTCAGCGGCCCTGAAGTATTGCGAGACTTTGTTGGAGTGCTCCTTAGGAGGCATAGGGCCCCCTCCCTCGATCTGCGCAGCGCCCGGTGAACGACCAGTTTGAACAAAGACCAAGGCTATCCTCAGCCCGTCCCGTGGGGAGTACTCTCAATATCCGAGGAGTGGAACGCTGCCCCGGTAGCCCCCAGGCAAGTGTTGTACTGGGGGCCCCCCCAGAGAGGGCGAGCCTCACCCTAAGACTCCTCTGACGCCTGGACACCACTGCAGCCAAAACAAAAAGGTGTAGATTCCTATCCTGGCTCCTCACCACTCTGATGCAATCATGGCCTTAATTCTGCCTGTCTCCCCCTACTGCCGCCGTCAATATCGGGACCAGGAATGCCGCCATCTTAGGGTAAGGCATGAAAGCGAGACCTCGCCGGAGCGCGGGGAAAGGCACCACTCTGCATCACTCGCCACGGCACTGTCCCGCCCCCTCCAGAGCCGCCACACTCCGTCACTCAAAAATGTGGCACCGTTACCGGGCCGGGAACCCCCGGTTGCACAGCTCCACGTCAGCGGCTCCCCACCGTGCAGCTGCCGCCCTCCTCCTCCTCCTCTGTCTCGCGGCTGGAGGCCCCTGCGATATCAGCCCGGGGGCCCTCAATGTAGTCTGGCGCTCCTAAGCGCCCGGGGGACTCCCGGCACCGACAATCACAAACTGGCGCCCAGGGCTCACAGTCCTCCCCGGCTCGGCGGACAGTCACCGGTCACCGCAGATTCCGGGCTCTTCAAGCAGTGCCCTCCGGCCAGCCAGCACTCGGGAGATATCGGACACCAAGGCCCAGAGTTGACTTCCCTAGTCAGCAGGTAAGGACATTCGTCGATCGGGTGGATGCAGAGCTGAGCAGAATCACGACTGCTCCACAATCTTACTTGGCCACACCCCCTATTATAGTTTTTAAAGCATTTTTATTATGAGGAAGGAGGTCATTAGAGCTCCATATTATTTCCAATGCTTTACACTTTCTTCTTTGCTCCAGTAAGGCCTGTGAGAACTATAAGGAGCAGTGATCAAGCATACAACTGTTTAAAATCAAAGTGCTGCAGGCTCTGGTTGTCATAATCCTTAAAATATAAAGGCACATGAAAGTGATCTAACCAGGTTATTGAGGGAAATGTGTTGTAGGAAAGTAGGTTATTTGTAGGTGGGAGTATTCATCATGAGCTAGTAGTAATACCATAATCATTAATAGGTCCAGTCAAATCTCAGTAAATTAATCCTTGCTCAACCCTTGGTAGCTCATCAAATGAGTAATCAGGCTTAATTTAGGAGAAAGATGTGTGAAGGAGTTAATACCACCAAAAGAGTAAATAAGTAAAAGACACAACAAAATAAAAATCTAACACTAATGTATAAACATAGAATATTTGTATCTTCAAAAACAACACCAAAATGACCAAGATGCAAGGTAGGGAACTGGAGATATACATTTTTAAAGATTAAGTAAACAATTTAGCATTTTCGGTCCTGGTCAAAAGTTTAATTTCTGACTTAGTAGTTTTCTCAACTATGAGTCCTCAGGTTGCTTGGATCCAGAGTAAGTAAGGGCGAAATGTGCGAATTTGCGGTCCGCAAATTCACGCGAAAGGGAATTCGCGGTCCGCAAAATTCACACATTTGTGCGAACTTGCGAATATTTTTATTTTGGCGTGTTTGCAGGTTTTTTTTCAGCGCGGCTACCCCTAACTTACCTATGCGGTCGTTTTTAGGCGCGGCCATCTTGTTCGTGGGAGGAAAACAACTCGGCAAACTCAGAATCAATGTAAGTCAACGCAGCGCGCGTGAGATTGTATTTTTAAAGCGCCGACAAGCAAAAAAAAAAAATCGCGAACTTGCGGATTGTTTGGCAATTTTGCGCGATTCACGGATCGCGAAATTGCCAAAAATTCGAGCAGAACTAATTTTCAGCCCATGCTTAATCCAGAGTTCAATTTGGCGTCAGTGGCCTGGTGCAGTGTCATGCCTCAGTGTGTGATCAACGAGTTCAGGAGCTTTCAGCTTGCCAAACCAGTGCAGTCAGGCTGATTCCTGAGTCAATGGCGGCAGCTTGACTCTCGACGTTGAGCAAGTCTCCTCCTGGAGCTTTTCTGCAAAACTGTGTACAAAGTTTCTAAACTTTCAGTTCCTACACTTTCTTGGTTCCTTTGGGGTAAAACAAGTGTCCAGTAGTATTATTATACAAAAGAATTGAGAGGTGCACTCAATAAAGTCAGCAACACAAAAAAGTTAATTGATTTTGTAAATCTTCTGTTCTTTCTTTAATGTGTTCTTTACTTTCTTTTAAAATACACAGGCACAGCCAATGCGTTTCATTCCCTTTCGTGCCTTGGGAATTTCGTCAGGGCTGCAAAAAGATTTTAACATGCATACGCATTTTTTTGCCTTGTGTTTGAATGTACATAACATTAGTCTACATAATATACAAAATTAAATTAAAATGGACTAGAGAATACACCAATAGACCTAGTTATCCTAAAAATACATGCCGAATGGCACATTTGCTAGTTCATTGTAGAGGCAAGTACACCCTCACCGGTACATTGCTGCCACAATGCAAATCCAAACCATGTGACTTGGCATGAATTGATTTCACCGCCCCGTGCCAATTGGGGAGAAAAGGCACCCAAAAAGACTTGTGTAATCGTGCCAAGCATAGTACTTGCTAAAGAACAGAGATTAAGTTTGAAGTGAAACATAAGTTATCTCAGATATGAAATGTAAGATTCGCAGAGTGTGTGTTCAGATTGACCGTGATCAAGATATGAGTAAAGCATCAGAGTAACAGTACTGTCACTGCAATCACCTCAGAGGGCAAAGGGGATAGGATATGGTCGCAAAGATCCCCCACAACCACCACGATATGGGTCCAAAAAATTTGGGCTCACCATACAATGGATGATCATTCAATTTCGATAGTCCAAAGTTTGATCGCACCTGTGAAGCTGGTGCTAAAGGATTAGTATTAGCAGTACGATCCCAAATATTCCTGAAAGTAAGATATGATGGTACAATTTATTGGCGACGGTTCGGCCATAGCTAATACGAAATCTAGAGACTGATTACAAACAAGTATATGTCTACAAGTCGTGTTACTCAGTGTTGGGGCTGTTGCTGACCTGACTGGGCGCCTCTTCTCTTCTCCAGGAACTGCGTTTGATTGTGTTCTCCTGTTCCCCGGTCGCGGCACCCGCTCCTCGGCTGCTGCTGGACCCCGTACACGCCCACACCGCCTACACCGCTGCGGGACTGAAAGGCGATCTTCCACACCTGCAGCCTCTTCCCGCAGCAGCAACACCCCCCCCCCGCCTAGCTCCCGAATAAACTTTCGCAGCACCCGCTGTGCGGGTGCTACTCAGTGTTGGGGCTGTTGCTGACCTGACTGGGCGCCTCTTCTCTTCTCCAGGAACTGCGTTGGATTGTGTTCTCCTGTTTCCCGGTCGCGGCACCCGCTCCTCGGCTGCTGCTGGACCCCGGACATGCCCACACCGCCTACACCGCTGCGGGACTACGAGGCGATCTTCCACACCTGCAGGCTTTTCCCGCAGCGGCAACGCCCCCTCGCCAGGAGGATAAAATCAGTGTATCCGTCTCGCGCAGCGGGACGCGTGCGGGACGGAGCTCGGGGCGAAGACCGGGCAAAGAGCGGGCCATTTGAGGCCGTTCGAGGACGGAAGAGTCCGGGCCGGGCCCACCCCCCTGCCCCGTTTATCCCATTCAAGGAACGAAGTGAACGAAACCCATGGCAAATTGTGTTTAGGTAGAAAGTATATCACTTCCATCCTGTGGGTTCCATAGAGTTATATATACATTTGACATTATCAGCGTGGGAGACACAATATAGGTACAGCTGGCCCAAAGTAGATTGTAACATGCCTTTAAGATCAGGCAAAGATCGTACAGTCCAAATACAAACAACTAAGGGAGTTGTTTCTGGCCCACTTGATGCTTTTATCACCCGAGCAACAGGGAACTTGGAAAAGGAAATAGCGATGGTGGAAAAAAGACTCTCCTTAGATCTAGTTAGCGGTAAACGTGCCTCGTTGGGTGGGATGGCAACAATTACCAGTCCTGCTGCTCATGCATCATCTAACTGTGTACACTCTGTTACTACTGAGGCACTAGTTCAGATAGAAGGAGAGGGGGTGGGCCCTTCAGCCTTTCCAGTTAATGTTGACCAGAACTTGGATGACACTCAGTCAAGCGGGGGGGATGAAACTCAGAATAACGGGGAAAACGACATTAGTTTAGATATTCTTCATTTATCTAACAATGCTGTCTCGAATCTTCCAGTAGAGGTTGACCCCTCGGGATCAGGATCGATATCCCGCAAGAGAAAGCAAGATTTGAGTCACCAGGGGGGGAAAGACCATAAGCTGCCCAAACTTAATGATCCATCTTGTATTGATGCTTCAGACCTTGAGTATCCCCCAGCTCCACAAATACCTTCGGTATTCCCTAACGTGCTATGCCCTTCCTTTATTCCCTTGAGGTCATCTAATCCCTGCCCAACATGCCTCAATAGTGACGAAGTCCTATTGGTAAAAATGGAGGCTATGATCAAAACCCTCCTGCTCCCGGTTTTGGAGCAAACAAGGTTGATGACCTCTAAAATAGATGCTCTGGAGACTGTAGTGAGCAAAAATTTGGGCTTACTACAAAAGTTAACTATCCCCAGCCCAGTGGGAGGGGTTCCTACCCAGTCAGTAAACAAAACTAAATGTATAAACAATGCTTTCACTAGTAAAGCCACTAACCCAGTACCAACAGGGGTTGCTACTAGCAAACCAACAGCAGGGGGAGGCCTAGAAACAATCCCAGCATTGCAGCAGTAGGCACTTTGTCACAGGCTCTTAAAAAGAAGGTCATTGCTAAACCCAATCCAGATAGGTCCCAAGTATCCCGGTCGGATGATCGGCCAAAACCTACCCCTAGTACTTTATTACAGCCACTCCCAGGGCAAATAGTTAATCACCAGACCACCAAAACCCCAATTGTGGGGAAACAAAATAAGTATACTATTCCCCGCGCAGACTTACCCCCGGAGGCAACCCAATACACAATAGTGTTAACAGGTGTTGCCCCGTTAAAAGCTGGTCCTAAGGAGTCATACGGGGATCTACGCAATAAGGTGATATTCTGGTGAATAAAAATCGTCCCTTGCCACCATCATCTCCTACTGAAATTCTCTTCGTAAGGAGAGTTGATTGGGTGGGATATGGCACCAAAGACTTGGAGAGCGATTGCATGTTAATATCGTTTAAGGATCCTTGGGTGGTGGATACCATTCGAAGGGAAGCCAGGTTTGCTAGACAGCGTGACGTACAAACTTTGGGGCTTGCTTATTTCTACCCTCAAAGACATAGTTATCTTCCATTAGGCCCCACTCACATGAGACCTCCAGTTAGGAGGTACCCTATAGCAAGAACACCCCACCCCCAGCAGTATCCTCTACTTTTTAACCATTTTGGGCCCCTTTCCGACCTTGAGGCTATAGACTGACTACATACACCGACTAGGAAGATTAAGTCCGTCGAGGACTGTGGGAATGTGGTAGCGATGCCAAGTCGGGGGTTCCACTTCTCGTAAATTATGAAGAAGCAAGTCTGGGGGTACAAGTAACTGAGGAATATGCTGTAGCAGCTGTTGAGGATTCAATAGAGGTCATGTTGGTGGGGGAAATTTTGGATAATGTTGACAACAAGGAGAGTAGGGTAGGAAAAGGGAGTGATTTGGCGATCCCGGCTGTATCAGTATCAATGGTTCATCACTCACCATGTATCGCAGCTCCCCCATCTGAAACACTTAATATAGTGTCCTGGAATGTTGCAGGGGTTAAGGGACGCATGTACTCTGAGGATTGGTTGGAGTTTGTTGAGAATTTGATGTTGTTTTACTACAGGAAACTTCGGCACCAGATCCAATTCATAGGGCAGGTTTTGTAAACTTTCAAACCAGCTATTAGGGGTAGTAAAGGGCGAGCATCAGGGGGGTTGGTGATTTGGGTGAAGCAGTCATCGAGCTATCATCCAACTGAGATATTTTTAGAGAACCTGGACCTTCTGGCCATTAAATCGAGTAAGGATGGCCATCGGGACCTGATTATTATTAATATATATGCACGAGGCTTACCTGGCGGCCGCTGCCCTGGTATTCTGGATGTATTGGACAAACACCTTGCTGGATTGGGTAGAGATAATCTTATTCTTTTAGCAGGAGACTTGAATTGTACTTTTGAGCCGCTCTAGGTTGCCGGGGACAGCTGGGGGTCCGCACAGGACGCAGCTTGGAATATCCCGGATTTGATGACCAATAAAATTGTCAAAGCGACTGAGGCTGCATTGAACTGGATGGCTCTATGTTTAACCTGGGGGCTAAGGGCTGTAAATGGCCGCTCTTCATCTGATCTAGGTGCCAATTATACCTTCGACAATGGACTAAGGAAAAGTCGGATAGATTATTTCTTGTTAAAGATGGAATTCTGGCCTCTGTTGGTAGACATGGAAGTGGTACCCCGTCCAGAAAGCGACCATAACCCCTTGACACTTAAGGTAAGGTTGCCGGGAATGGAAAGATTGAAGGAACCAGACACCTCCCGGACAGGGGATGTCGTTCTGACTAATGACCGAAGGAGGCTAAAATGGTCTAGGCTAGCGGGGGATGAGACCTTACAGGAGAGCATTGAGACTGTGGTTTCCAACATGTTAAATGAAATACTGCCTGATGATTCAGGAGGGGGTAGATCTGAGAGCACTATTATTGACCTCCATGTGTGTTGTTTTGATCAGCTTCCTGATCAGCAAGGAAGCTGTTGATACTTGGCCTAATTCTAGCGAGGCTCGATTATGGTAACGCGCTGTTTCTCGGTGCTCCCGAAGCGACCTTTAAAACCCTCCAACAGGTGCAAAACGCAGCTGCGAGAGTCCTTATGGATGTTCCCAGAAGGCAGTCTGCTGCTCCGGCCCTCAAAGCGCTTCACTGGCTCCCCGTGAAGGAGCGGGTGAAATTTAAAGCGCTATGTACAGCCCACAAAATTTTGCATGGCAAAGGTCCCCCCATCCTTGCTAACATGGCCCATCCTTATAAACCCCCACGTCTGTTGCGCTCGGACCAAAAACATCTTCTGCAGTCAGCGAGAGTAAGGAGAGCTCGTTCTGGGGGCAGGCGTTTCTCTGTGCAGGTGGCGACTCTTTGGAACTCTTTGCCCCTCAAGATTCGCTCAGAGCCCAAGATCCTACCATTTAGGAAACTACTTGTTTCCACAGTAGTGATTAGCTGAGTCTCTCCTTCTGGTCTGTTGCGCCGGGATGCCCCTGGGTAAGCTGAGCGCATTACAAATTTCATATAATAATAATAGCTTAAGCTTCTCCTTTCTTTACCATGTCAGAAGGGAACCGCTAAACTATACGCCCCCGCCAGAAATGGTATAATAAAAAGTGCAGGGAGGCCCATAGCCATCTTGTCAAAGCGGTTAAGTCCCGGAACACGTGTGTTGTTAAGGCAGCAAGGGTGCAGTATAAGAAAACCCAGTGGGAAGCCAAACGATAGTGGGAGGATATGTACTGGTCCGATCTTTTGGATGCCTCTACTTCGAATAACCAGACTAAGTTTTGGGAACTGGTAAAATGGGGCAAGGACTCAGACTCCCGTACTCCTACAAACCATGTGCCCCCTGAAGCTTGGGTGAATTATTAATCGGTCCAATTTAGTGTTGAGAATTTTGAAACCCCCTTTATATTGGGTGAGGTGCCCTTGACACCCATTTGTGGGGAGAAACTGATATTCACAAAAACCGAGGTAGAGCTAGCTCTTGGCTTGACCCAGCGGGGGGAAAGCACCAGGGATGGATTTAATACCTGCTGACTTGTTTAAAGCTAACCCCGCCCTTTGGGTGCAGTACATAACCAAGATCGCAAATGCAATAGCTAAAGGGGCTAGAATCACCAAGTCGTGGAAGGGGGCGGAGATTCTCCCAATTTACAAAAAAGGCGACAGGTCCAACCCGGGCAACTATCGCCCGATTAGTCTCATTGACTCCCTCCAAAAGGTCATTGCACGTATGGTTTTGGGCAGAGTTCAAAGTTGGATTGAACTAGAGGATATCCTGTCTCCTATGCAAGCAGGCTTCAGATCGGGCACGAGCACCATCGACCAGGTGTTTAGATTCTGTCTAATCTACTGGAAGGTTGTTTTGCTCGGCGGTGGAACCATCTTTGCTGCATTTATTGATCTGAAGTCTGCTTTCAATCTAGTGCCGAGGGATAAATTGTGGTGTGTTTTGAGGGATTTAGGATTACCAATGAACTACTTGATTTAATAGTTAAAATGCATGAGGACAACTATGCAAGGGTGAGGTGGGGAGGCCAGGGACAAGTGACGGAATCCTTTCCCGTGACTCGAGGAGTCCGTCAGGGGTGTGTCCTGGCGCCAACACTCTTCTTGTTATTTATCGATCAAGTAGTTAAATTCTTCGCAGACACTCCCACTGATGCCCCTTCGCTGGCAGGGACAAGGTTCCCAATGCTTATCTTTGCCGATGACACTTTACTCCTCCCTAAAACACGTAGTGGCTTACAGCGGGCTCTGTACCGCTTTGAGGAGTTCTGTGTCATCAATGACCTTAAGGTAAATGTGGGTAAAACCAAGTTTATGGTCCTCAATAGGAGTCATTTTGTCCGGAGCTCTGTAAGAATGAGTGGAGTCAACTTGGAACAAGTTGAAACCATGACGTACTTGGGGGTTACCCTGGACCGCCGCTTGCGATGGAAAGAGAAAGTAGGTGCTCAACAGCTTAAATTTGCCAGACTAACTGGCTGCCTTTTGAGTGAGCAAAAGAGATCAATTACAAAACGGGTCACCCCAGTGTTAAAGATTTATGATACTAAGATCAATGCTGCAATCCTATATTGTGCAGATCTCTGGAGATACACTGGATTTTGAATAGGCTTGTGAGATCCATGTAAGTTCTTACGGAGATTGGTAGGGTTACCCCAATCTTCTCCTTCTATACCCCTCTGCCAGGATCTGGGATCCAACCCAATTAACGAGATGGCAAGATTTAGATTGGTGGCCTTCTGGAGGCGTATATGGACCTCCCCTGACCTTACCCTCTTTGCGAAGGAACTGGATGAAGTTAGGTCAATTGGGGGTTCTGGGAGAATTACTTGGCTACAAACGGTAAAAACCATTCTGGTCGAAATAGGACTGGAACAGCTGTGGGTATCTCCGAGTACTAATGCCTTTCCCTCAAAACAGGAATTCAAGGCATTGTACTGGGCCTTGGTCCGTCAATCGTTGGTGACTGCTTCCAGCTCTGTTAGTCTAACGGGAAGGTTTTTGACCATTAAGTTGGACCCCTCCCGTGAGACTTACTGGGATATCATCACCAGATCGCTGGATAAGAAACTTTACCACCAGTTTCGGGTAGGAGCCCTGCCACTGAATTCTTTTACAAAACATTGGGTTAATGGAGCAACAGAATTTTGCAGTTGGTGCCCAGGTCATAAGGAAACCGATGGTCATTTCTTATTTGCCTGTCCGACCTACTTAGCGCCACGAACAAAATGGTTAAAACCTCTGTTTCAACGCCTCCCTTTCAGAAGGTCCTCTGAGGCTATTTGGGTTTTAAAAACTAACACCTCAGAGGTGTTCGTGGTGAGCATAGCTACATTTTTAGGGTGGGCTTGGGCCATCAGGGCAAGAAGCAGACAAAACCATTCATAGGGTTTTTCAATTTGTCCAGTAAAGTATAACCGTTTTCCTTAAATGCAGGATAATGTACATTGTATTAGGAATGGTTTTACTTACTTCATATTTTTAAAACCCTTTTTTAATATCTTCTGGTCAGGTTTGTCTTTGTATTTCTTGGATGTTTAATAACTATTTTTAACCTTAAAAGTGTTTTAAGTCTAATTATAATGAATTAGGACAATGTTGCTGTTATTGTAAAATGCTATTATAATGGAATATTGTTCAGCCGTCCAAATATTTTAAATATGTTTTAAATGTTTTCTTTTATGATTTTGTTATCGAACTAAAGACTTTAAAACCTGAAACCTGAAATGGTGTCATATTTCTGACCCAGAATGCATTATTCTTCCAAAGATCAAAATGGAAAAATGCTCTCCTTGGCGTGTGTGTCTGTGCAACTCCATCCAAAAGTGTGGATAATATCTGACTGCACTGCTGTTCCAGCCCTACTCTTAATCTAATTAGGGGGGCTCCAATTTAGCTAGAGATCAAGGAAGGAGGGTGGTCTGGGTCCTGTGACATTGTTTTTCCCCAGCAGCTCCTTTTTTTGAAGACCAGTGTATCTTCCCAGCCCCCTTCCTCTTCCTGGCGTCTACAGGAAGCAAAACTCCTACCACCAAGTCGCCATATTGTTTCAGCCCCAGGCCTCTTCACTCCTATTCAGGGAACAGCTTGGCTCAAATGCAGACCATTTAGGAGGAGCTGCTACAGGGCTGCTTTAGGTAAATTCAGGCTAGTACGCTGTAAAGCTGCATTTCTGTAATAGTTATATTAAATCCAACCAGAGCAAGTTGTTGAGTATAATCTAATAATTATTTTTGACAGTTTGAGTGATATATCGGTCTGTTAGACTTGGCACCATTGGCGTGGGTTTCCCATGCATTTTTTGCCTTCGCTTCCTGTGTTTTTGTTGTGCGTTGTACTCTGTTTTGCTGGACTAGATGCTTTGGGCACTTTACCACTGGTGTTTAGTGCCACAGTGCAAGTGCTCCATTTGTAAATTACTGACCCTAGTACATTGCACTGTGCATGTCCAAGGCCTGTAAATGAAATGCTGCTAGTGGGCTGCAGCACTGACTGTGCCACCCACAGAATGAATCTGTAAAATGTAACTCTGGTCTGCCATTGCAGAGCCTGTGTGCAGTCTAGTTCTGACATGTCGACTTGGCAAGTGCATCCACTTGCCAAGCCCTAACCTTCCCTTTCTTTACATGTCAGTCACCCCTAAGGTAGGCCCAAGGTACCGCTGTTGGCAGGGTGCAGTGTATGTGAAAGGTAGGACATGCCCTGGTGTGTGTGGCATGTCCTGATCATGAATTTCTGCCAATTTTATTTTTCACTATTGCAAGGCTACCTGTTCATATAGGACAGAATGGGGAGTTAGTTTATAACATCTTTTAAACTTAACTACCCCTGGGAACAAGGAAGGAAAATAAAGTTTAGTATGCCTGAACTAAGAATGTTAAAATACATCTTTTACTCAGGGTGATTTTTACATTCTGTGTTTGAAAATCCCACTTTTAGAAACTAGGTATGTTTTTGCTTAACCATTCCGGTGTGCCTCTGCTAGGTTTCTGTATTGCATGTCTGGCTTTTGGTTGACAGGGGCTGGAGAGGGACAGTGGCTCCAGAGAGCATGATGAGTCGGGCTGGGCTGAATAGACCTGGGTTGCATTTAGAATAGGGGGAGGAGATTTTCTTTCACCTGAATGGGCCAGGTCTGCCTTCCACAATGCTGTCTCCACCTCCTTCCAGGAAGCTGTACCAGTGAGGACAGAACTGGTTATGGCTGGGTACACACACACTCTTCCTTCAGAGAGCAAAGGATGTTTGTGTCTAAAAAGAGGGGCCCAGACCCCATACTTTTAGATCATTTCTGGGAATCAAGAGGAACCTTTGCCAAGGAGAAGAGCCAGATAAGCTGAAGAGGAATACTGCCCCTGTGCTGTTTGTTGTCTGGGGTTGGCCTGCAGTGACTACTTGCTGCCAAGGAAAAGAGAAAAGTACTTTGCTGCTTGCTTTGTCACCTGCTTGAGTAAAAGATCTCCAAGGGCTTGAAATTGAGCTTGCCGCCTGTTCTCAAGTCTCAGGGACACAAAGACTTCATTTCTTCTGTCTTTCCGCATCTGAAACTGCTGTTTTAGCTGCCACAGAAAGAAATTGCAATGCCGGGGAGAGATGCCGTAACCTGCACTGAAACCCTTAGCACCGCTCGTGAAGAGCACGATGAACTGGCCCAACTTGCACCATAGACCCGATGCCTGCGGCCGATGTGCCGCTTTGACTCCAAAGTTATCACCGTGGCTGCTGCCTGCACTAGCACTGAGGACACTGCATGTGATGTCCGTGGCGCACCGTCCTGACTCGCACCTCAGCCCCGACTTCACCGACTCTGGTGCTTCATCAACGCGGAGCCGTTACTCGACATGGCTGACTCCCAAATCCATCGACACCACACCGTCTTAAGGAACTGACGACTTCCCGCCATGGTTACGTCTTGCCCCTGACACAGTAAGGAACCGACATCTCACCTCCCCTGCACTGCAGTTAGGAACGGAGGCTTCACCTCCCATGGGGTCGTAAGGAACTGGCGACGCCCTGCACCAATAAAGCATCACCTCCATGACGCAGTGCAATGTCTTTGCTTTAATTGTTTCCAAGGTTGGCGCAGTACTTTGGGATTTTTATCTGTCACAACATCGTAATAACTCCAGTTGGAGTTATTTGTTGGTACAAACTTTAATTGAGTGAATAACATATTTTTGAGGATATCTTGATAACTGTATTGCGTATTTTTGTCGTTTGGTCTTATTTTGGTTTAGATAAAGGTTATTTATTTTTCTAAACTGGCGTGGTGTACATTTGTTGTGTTTTCTCCATTACCCTGACTAACCCCAGGCAGAGTAAGTGGAATTGCTCTACGCAGAGCTCTACAGAGTTGGGCAAAAACTCTGTAGAGCTCCGTGCCTCCCACCCCCAAAATAAATATTTTTTAAATAACATTACAACTAAAATAAATAAAAGCATCCCGGGCTGACATCCTCCTCCTCACCTGAAGAATCCCCTACATCAAACATACTTCATGGTAGGACTGCACATGTGGGTGCATGCACATTCCTACCATGACGTATGTCTAGCGTAAGGGATTACGGCAAGGAGGAGGAAGGCAACCCAGAGGCCCTGCGATAAAGTTAAGAGCACTTTTATTTACTTTAATTGTAATTGTATTTGAAAAATATTTATTGCAGGGGTGGGAGACGGGAGGGTCCCAGCTGAACTCTGCTCCGCTGCAGAGTCTGGAGTTTTGTAGAAACTTTGAGTTCTCTGCAGAATGCGGAGTATGCAAAAATTCACAAACTTCCCCAGCGGAGCAGAGTTTGTGGGCCAGGGTTAACCCTGACTAGAAGCAAGGGTCCCTATTTGGACAGAGGTACCTACCTCTGCCAAATAGAGACCCCCATTGCGAACATGGTTGAGCACCAATCAAACGTTTGACATTATTTAGTTTAATAAAACCTTCCCATGTTAGCCTAGTAGCTCTACAAAAGGGAAAAACAAAGTTGGCTGTTTTTCTATACCAGGGCTTATAAAGCATCTTTTATATGGACCCTGATTTTAACCCCAATGCACCCTACCCTTAGGGACACCTAGGGTAGAACTTAGGGGTGACCTATATGACATAAAAGGATAGTTATGGACTTTAGAAGTACTTTTAATTCCAAAGTTGAATTTGGAGGCAGCTTTATATTAAGACCAGCGTGCAAGACATAGGACATCACAGCAGTGCACACTTGAGTGCATAACGTTAAAGGGTGTCTCAAAACCTACATGCCCTACCATATACTAGAGACTTACAGGTAGGTTGACTTTGCCAATTAGAATTATACCAATTACCATATTCCTTTAGAGGACAGAGCACTGGCTGTGGGACTAGTTAGCAGAGCTCAGAGCAATTCCAGAGTGCACTGCTCTCTCTGCCAGAGTCCGTAGCCACCAGAATCAGTCAAAGGAGGGGTTGAGCAGGGTGTGACTTTCCTATACGTGCCAAAAGTAATAGATGGCCTATTCAAAATATCAAATCAAGAATGTGTAATGTTGTGCGAGTAGGAAAAGAGGCCAATTCATTTCAATTCAAAACGAGGACTGTGCATTATTTGGGTCATCACCAAGAAGGTCAAGTTCCCCTAACACTGTAAAACTAGAAAACAAACACAGCTGGGCACAGTGATATCTGTAAGTGAGTCAGTGAACTTCATGAAGTGACCCGGGCGAAGATAAATAAGGAACCCAGAGAAAGAGCACTCAGCTTCAAATTTAATGGTAAAGACAGCTCCTTCTACTGCAGATATTTGAATTAAATGTATTCTTTAACCCTCAAAAGAAGACCAGTCCATATTGGCAATGCAACTTCCTCCACAATCATGTCCATAAAACCCCCCAGCAAAACGAGTTAAGGGGAGTAAAAGGGGGACTTCAGTCACAAATTCGATAAAAGACTTTGTGGGGTAACACTTTAAAAGGAATCAACCACTAGCAGAATTACAACTGGGTGGGGAGAAACATCTAACATCCACCAGTCTGATATCCCTGGACTTGGACTCACCTTATGTAATTCAGCACAATATATCTGAGTTACTCTTGGACCCAATGCTATCTTCATCACCCCGACTTTTCTCCCATTATGGAGATAGAGAATCAGAAGGAGAGGGTGAGGGGAGAGCCATAGACAATGATTCTGTGAGTAAGGAGCTCAATAACCCTACAGAGAAACACCTCGAGGAGGATGAAATAAAGGAAGGAATGGCCTCTTGTTAGAGCAGACGACTCTTCAGACCAATCCATAGCCAACCTTGCTGGTCGTTTTCTATCAAGAAAGTTAAATGAAGGCAGTTGCCAGAAAAATTTAAAAACAGAAAGTCCCTCAGCAGAAAGAAATTCTGGTATTTTACTGACCTCTGCTGGTCGTTTTCTATTAAGACAGTTAAATAGAGGCAGTTGAACAGAAGAAAAGTCCATAAGCGGAAGCAGACAAGTCCAAGGGCTGATCACCAGAGCCCACGAAGTACATACACATATAAGTACAAACTAAAGTATATACAAGAGGTCTCGAATGCTCGACCTAAAAAGGGCATAAGAATAAATAAAAGCGGTTGTAAAAGCTCAGGAAAAAGATACCCCTGCAGGAGAAACAGCTATGTGTAACCAAAGAAGGTGGAGAGGAAGAAGAGAGACATGGGGGTAGAAAATAAATAAGGAAAAGGGTGAAGAGTACATAAGCAAAGTGATGGGTGGGCAAAGATCAAGTGGGGAAAGGGAAGTAAATGGGACCATCAGGTAGAAGGAGGGTGGATTCAAAGGGTGACCCACTAGAAACTGAAAATAGAATCGGACAGGATCTTTGGTTATTTTTTTACCTGATAGGTCATTGAAAAGTTGGTAAAAAAGTGAGGAAATGAAATCCACTAAGCAGGTCACAATTGTTGTTCTCTCTATCTAAATGTGAAAGTTTAGGGAATATAGGCAGAAAAGTGGGATTTACTGCAAGCATATTGGGAGATGAAGTAACTATAGTTCTGTTATACTCATGGTTGATGAGTCCGCACTGGTAAATGCAGGGCACGAGTTATATAAAGAAGGAATTGGATTTGAACAACGGACAGAAATGCTAGACTATAAAAACTATGATTAACCGCTTCTTTTGAATCATGCAGGGTTGGAAACAAGAGAGGTGGTAATGAGAGTGTGTGTTTGCAGGAAACCTGGCTGTGAGATGAAACCCCAATGATTGAAAGGTTTATTCAACAGAATAAGTCAGCGAAGAAGAGGCAATTTAGATGACCATCTGGTGGGCCAATAATGTTAATATCCACAAAAATTGATAGGAATATAGTCTACTTGGAAGTAAAATGTAATTGGGCGATGGCCTGTAGAGTGCTCCTGTTCGACCCTGACCCATGATATGAAGGCATTGTCATAGTAAATGAGTATATACAGAAGGGTAAAAAGAAGGAATATAACCCAGAATTGGAAAGGCTTAAAGAATACTTTCTAGCCCTGGCCGATCTCTTTCAGAGAAATATACTCATTAGGTTTTGCGACTTTAATCACAAATAGACCTTTGTAGGATCGGCCCATCGCTATCATTGTATAAGATTAACAATGTCATCTTTCCTAAGGTTGATTTGGCAGCACAAGACATGGCTCTATGAAAAATCCTGGGCTCAATAGGTTTAGTTTGCACAAATGGTAGAATAGAGACAGATCAACCAGCGAATCACACTTTTAAGATAGGCCACCAATTATGCCCTATGTACTATATGTTTCTGCATGTCTGGAACCTTGATCTAGTCAAGGGTTTTGAGGTGGTAAAAGTGGAGGGAGCAATTACTACCCATTAAAGATGGAAATAATAGGAGCAAACAAAAAATAAAAAGATATAGTCCTCCCCGTACATATGGACTATCCAAGGCTACTTACAACTGGCATATCAGAGGAGTATATTGAAAAAGTAGTCGCTATTCAGCAGATCCAAACACTATGAAGTATCTCTACCATTAATGATATTGGATGGTTTGAAAACCTAATTAGTCAGCTAGTGGAATGCCTAAGGGTCAAACTCGTAACAAACTGATCGGCTCTCTGTAGGAAAAATAGAAACCAGAGTAAAGAGAAGACCTAGTTTGATGAATAATGTCTTAAATAAAAAGCAAGTTTAAAGATAAGAGGAAAGAATACTCAGGAGAAAGTACGATCTAGAGAGGCTCCGTAACCTCCAGAGACTAAGCAAAAGATCTAAAATGGTCATAAGACATAAAAAAGGAACATATAAAGAGTTATTGGGAAAAACTCTTGGCAGTAATAGAATTGAAAGAGATACAAGGGTTTTGGAAGTTGTTTCAAGAAAATTGGTAAAATACAAAGGTCCCTACATTGTGTAGTGACAGAAGACGATTTGGTAAGGTACCTGAGGGAAATATATGGACAATGGGATGAATCAGAGAGGTTGAGAATTACAATCTGGCCAGGTAATGAGGAGTACATTAAAGATCTCTTTACAACTTGTAATGTTAAAAAAATTATAGCCAATTTAACCCTGACCCGAGCAGCAGGCCCAGACAGTCTTCCGGCAGTAATCATAAAGACCAGCCCGGATTGGTGAGCAGAATTCTTTTAAAAACAAATTCTGGGTCTACTTAATTCAGGTCATGTAGCTGAAAACTGGAAGAGGGGCAATCATAATACCGATCCATAAATGGGGAGATATAAAAGCCACTAAGAACTTAAGATTAATCAACCTACTGGATGTAGGAAAAAAGGTATTCGCTAAAAGAATCTTAGAAAGACTCAAGGATTGGGCAGATGTAAACCAGATTGTAACCCCAGAACAGGGGGGGTTAGGGAGAGTCATTCTACAGCCAATCACTGTATTGCTCTCTGGTAGATTGTTCGGAAGTCTATGGAGCAGTGGGGCAGTCTGTTCTGCTGCTTAATAGACTTTCATGCAGCAATTGAGTTAGTGGACCGCAAGAAACTGTGGGATACGTTGATAAGATACAATTTCCCCAAAGGTCTTGTTAATAATCCAAGAGATACATGGCCATAATTGGGCAGAGGCAATCCTGGATACAAAGGAAACCCTACCGCAGAAAATCCCAATAAAAATGGGTGAAGACAGGGGTGCGTTTAGGTCCCCTACCTTTCTCCCTATTCATAGCTGAATTACTTTTAGGGCTGGGTAATGCGAGTGTTGCTAGCCCAAAGCTGAATGGAAAACATATTGCATGTTTGCTCAATGCAGACGATCTCGTAATAATAGACCAAACAGAGATAGGCCTGCAAGTAAAGCTGAATATGTTTAAGGAATACTAAAGCCTTAAAAAGCTTGTAGTAAGCATTGACAAAACTAAGGTATTGAGCTTTGATAAAAAAAAATAAAGTTTAGTTGGGCCTTGGGTTCCACAAAGTTGGAAAAGGTAAATGAATATAAGAACCTAGGAATGTGGTTCGAGAAAAATCTAAAATGGCATATTTACCTGGATGCATTAAGAGTAAGGGCCCTTGTTTCTGTGAGTGGTATGAAAACATTTAACAAAGATAATAGAGAAATATCTGACATACCAGTCCTACAAGCTTACACAGCCAGGATACCACCCCAATTCCAATATGTAGCTGAACTGCTATATCTAAGTGGTAAAAACAGGTGGGATGCTGAAGAAGAGAAATGCTTGAAAAACCTATTATTATTACCCAGGTCTTCAATTGTCTCATTGGATATAACGGCATGTGTTACACTGTTAAGATTCTGGCCGCCCCTGGGCTGTGGAGAAAAGTACAAAATATCACAGTGCTGCAGAAATGAGCAATTGCAGAGTGAGTTGAAGTGGGTAAAGGAGATGATGGAAACTATAACCAAAGTCTTGTGAGGGTCAAGTTGTGTCCACAGAATTTACAAATAGAGGTAGATAAGAGGGAACTAAGTACACTAGAAGAGAAATCTATTGAGTTCTCGATCAACAATATCTCATGAGGAAACAATTTGTATGCTACACGGCTAAATCATGGCAAAATGAACAACAGTGCCCAAATATAGATGTACTCCCCTTTTTGTTAGGTTAGAAGGGACTTGCTAAGTGTAAGGATAGGTATCAACTCTTGTAATGCTAACGATGGGGTTAAAAGAGCTATGTTTGATTACAAAGGGAAGTGTACCTGTAACTTGGGCAACACATGTGACATTTTGCATATTTTATTGGACTGCTGGGAGGTCCTGGATGCAAGGAGAATGTTTTTACGCCCAATTTTTGATAAAGTATTATATTAAAAATCGTTTGCAATCAGTGGGCCTCTTAATCAAAATGCCTAATTTGGATATTGTTTGTGCTAATGGGAAGTTTATCCTAAAAGTTAAAAAAAATCCTCAAAAGCGAATAGAACTAAAGTCTTTCTTTTATATATTTATATGACAATAGGTATTTTATACTGAAAGGTGGAACAATGAATGAGCTCTGTATGTATGAATTTTATGTTAGATTTTATTAGAAATGTTTTATATGAGATTGTATTTATGGAGATTTTATGTGTTTAAGGACTAATTGGTCCAAACAAACTTTGTGTTTGTATAGAACAATCCTGTCAATCAAAATAAGAAATCAGATATACTAGAGATATGGCATTCACAATATTAGGAATCAAAAAGTTAGTCATCCAGGATGTTGGGGACAGAAGGTCAAATACATCTACAGTATGTTTAGGTAAAGAGCTAAAAAAATCCAATTAATGTCCTATTGCCTTAGCCTTTAGTAGCAGGAAAAGATGTAGACACCCAACTAGCCAGAGGGGGACAGTATGCTTTGGCAGACATGATGACAGTCCAGGCAAATGAGTGTATTAAAAAAAGATGGACAGTCAAGACTATGAAGGCAATTCACTCTCCTAATAATATTTAATAACTCTTGCCTTTATTCTGTCAGATAACCTGTACAAGGGTAATAGAAAAACAGGCAGCATAGCTGGTGGTGGACGGGATCCAGGCATGTATGGGCACAGATAAGCTTGTCCTTGGCATTCGCCTTGGTGCACATCTGCTTTGCTGCCTGAGATATATATATATATATATATATATATATATATATATATATACATATACACTCACACTAGCAGCCCGTCCCGACCTTGTCCGGGAGCAACAAGCTTCCCTGACCCCCACCCGCCCGACATTGTCCTGCAGCCCAGGCCACCGCCCGGCCAGTCCCCCGTCTGCCCCGACCCCCGCCTGCCCCGACATGGGTCCCCTTACCTCAGCCGCCGCTCCTCCCGCCTGTCCGCTGCTCGCACCGCCGCTGGCCTGTCCGCTGCTCCTCAAGTCACTGCTCCTCCCCCGCGCCATGTCCGCCGTTCCCTTACCTCAGCCGCCGCTCCTCCAGCCTGTCTGCTGCTCGCACCGCCCGGGCCTATCCGCTGCTCCTCACGTCACCGTTCCTCCCCCGCGCCATGTCCGCTGCTCCTCATCGCGCTCCTGGACGCCGCTCCTCCCGGCGCTCCTGACGTGAGCACGCACGTCGCGGCCGGCGCTACTTCGGAGGGACTACTTTTTTTTTTTTACTGTAAATTTTTTAAATAACTTTTTTATTTTATTACTATAGCCTATAACGTCTACACACCCTGACGATTCCAACGGTGTATCGGGTGTGTGGATTGGTGCTGTGGTTCCCGAGTTTACCCGCCTCAAAGGCTGAAAGTTCTTCCTTTATTATAGTAGTATAGATATATATATATATATATATATATAGCATGGACAGTGTGAGCAAGTCCGTCAGAAGAAACTAAAGAAAAACTAGAGCATGTCTTGTTCCAACATGGCACCGCTAAGTATGCCTCTTGAAAGTAGTAAAAATGTCAGCTTCAGTCTACAAGAAACAAACAGCAAACCCAACCTGATTTTCTAGCACAATCCCCCTACAAACAGTTTTACAAATTTGGTCAACTGTGAGTGATGTGTAAACAAACACAATTAGCAGCAATGGTAAAACCTCTCCAACCTTTCCAACATATTCCTTCCACAAACACAGTTTTTAAAATAATGTAAGATTGAGTGATTTCAAGGAAAATTTATTGTTTTAAAAACACAGGGGCATATTATCAAGGGGGTTTATCTCCGCCTTTTCGGCTTTAAAAGCCAAGAAAGCGGAGATAAAATTATCTCCCTATTACCTAGCTGTCGCTAACACCAGTTAGCGACAGCTAGTATAAGATAGCGACCATCTTTGGCCCCGCTTTGCTTGCCAGCGAAGTGGGCGTGCCAAGATGTTAGCGACTGGAAACAGTCGCTAACATCGCTATCTCCTATTACCAACTTTTGAAGATATTTGCGCTAAGCGTGAATATCTCCAAAAGCTAACACCTGCCCAGAGCAGTTTTTAGCCATGTTATCCAATGGGAGGTGGATAACATGGCCAAGAGCATTAGCTCGGTAATGCATGAATATCGCGGACTTTTCAGCGATATTCATGCATTGCGCCGATTTTTATCGCATTTGCAACAAACCTTGGTAATACCAAGGTTTATCTGCGATAAAAATCACCGCAGGTCGGCGATACATTTTTGTCTCTAACCAAGCAATAGCGATAATTATCGCTATTGCTTGGTAATAAGCCCCTAAGTTGGCAGCAATAGTAAAATCTATCCATCTTACAATAGCATTCACAGCTTTAAGATATCAGAAAAAACGGTGTATCAGAAACTGGGTTATTAGTTTCACATGGAGTCATCCCTGCTAACAAACACACTCTGGTGAAGTCAAGACACAGTTCCGAGAGAATCTCTGCTCACCCCTGTTATCTATGGCACAAGCAGCAGGCAATCAGCAGAGAAGTGTGTTACGTTTTAGCAGCAGCAACAATTTTAAAGTAAACAAAACAACAAAGTTCCTAAACTATTTTTTCTTTTTATAAAGAAAAATTGAAGTAAAAACAACAAGATCGATAAAATAAGTTAATGGGAACCACAGATGTGAATTGTTAAAGTTGTGATGCATAAGGCACCTCAAAACTTTTAAGCCCCATTGAAAAACAACCGTTCTCAGCTGACCAAGACTTAGGCATGATTTCAGGCTGACCGCAATATAGTAGACATCAAATACAACAAGCACATCATCCCTGTGAAGGTTTTTACCTTCTGAACTGGAAGTCAAAATCTACCAGCAGGGCAAGTACCAATGCTTTTACCAGTGATGTCCCTTTGATTCAGATACATCATTGTTGAGCTCCCACTTAAGCTGAGGATGTTGGAGCCAAAATCCCCTAGCAGCCGCGGCCCGTGGAGGGAGTTCAGTTGGGGCAGAAAGGCGGGGCGGGGGAGGGGCACAGTGGGGGGTTGCTAAAAACCGGAATATGGATAATTGGAGGTAAGTAAACAATTTAATAAATAAAACGAATTTCGTAGCGCGCGCTGCATCGCATTTTGCGATGCAGCGCACGCTACGAAATTCATTTTATTTATTCAATTGTTTACTTACCTCCAATTATACATATTCCGGTTTTTAGCAACCCCCACCCTGCCCCTTCCCTGCCCCCTTTTCTGCCCCATCGCAACTCCCTCCACGGGCCGTGGCTGCCTACTAGTGGGACAAAGCTGAATGTCATGGCTGCTGAATGCTCTGCCAGTCAAATAGATTTACCATCTTGGGTTCACTTTCAGCTATCTTTGAAGGTCAAAATCCTTAGTGGGGGAAAGTTAGAAGCTACATCTGAGTAGAGTTCCGTAATGCCGGACATCTTTACAGCACAGAAAAAACGCAGAGAAATGCAGGACGTTATATTCTGAGATGGGTTTGTTAACTCTTCCAGCCAAAGATCTAGGTTCCAGTTCTGAAAATGTGATGAGTCGCAGAAACGGTTTTCAACAAGTTCTGGCTCAGGCAGCCTCAAGTACATTTTTATACAGTTACTTTCGTACTCAAATTTGACTTCACAGTTAAATCACATTTTGAAAATTAAGTAGGAAATACCTTTGAACGACTTTGGAAGTATTTTCCCAGTCGGTGATAAGAATGTCATATTATATTCACACTCATGCCTGTCATTTGAAAAATGTAGCTGTACCTACACAGTGATATTGCTTTTAGGTCTTCACTCTTCAGTCTCTGTAAGGGCAAACCTTTTAAATATAGATAATACCACGTTTTATATAATAGCTACTTTGCATTGTAGACTTCCAAGGTGCTTTAGGGCATATATAAATATGTTTTTCCCATATGGCACATATATCTTTTTTGCAGTGCCTTTAACCTGCAGCCCAACTGGAGACTGGTTATATATGTGAATGGAGCAAAAACTCACGACTATCAACATACGACACTTAACATTCCATTTTAAAATTGAACATTTGTCAGCATATACAATGGAATTAGTGGGAGCTTAAAAAGACCAAACAATGCATAGCACATGTCTATTTTCTTTTTTTTTGCTATACACCCAGCAGCACCACATTGAACTGTGTTTTTTCTATTCTTACCCAGACAATTTTCCTATTTCTGTTGGTTTATTAATTTATTATGTATATTGTACAGTAAATACTTTTATTGAACATAGACCTGGTCCATCAGATCTAAGAAGTACATTATATTAGGCTGGAGTCAAGAATTTAAAAGTCAGTTTTTACTATTAAAAATATAAGAAAATATTCTACATTAATACTCCGAAATATCTAAACGTCTTTGAAAGTAATGACCTTAAATTGCATAAAAAGACTGTCCACTGTTTCTAAACTTCTGTATATGAATGCATCTCATTATAAAAGGAAAATCCTTAAAAGAAATGTTTGTTTCTTTTGAAATGTGCTGACCTATGAATAAAAGGATAAAACAAAAAGGTGCAGCATTCCACTTCATCAATAATAATGCATATACTTCATAATTAGAGCCTACAGTTTAGGCAGGACTGCAACGCAGTCATATATTTAAGTAAATAAATACAAGTGGCTTTTTTAGGTCAAATGCAATACATTGGCGTGAGGGCTGCTGGCAAATTTTGTCAGCCCAGCCCCCAGACTGCACACAGTGAGTAAATACAGAGAGAGCTTCACCGCTGCAAAGATGGTTAGGCAAATTGAACATATTGTTCATTATATTTTCAATTACCTCACCTTTTAAACCACAGTAAATGATGAACACAGTACTGCTGCCATTTCAATTTGTGTAACCACATGCACAGCTATTGTTATGGCAGTTTGTAAAGCGCAATGGTTACTCCATTACGGAGTGTCCCTGCGCTGAATTCCTTCAGAGGTTAAGATCATAATTAAAAGCAAGAGATGATGAAAATTCTAGGGCGCAAGTTTATTATTTTTTCAGTTTGAAGAGTAATTTATTGAACAAAAAAGTGCAATAAGTAACAAAATGGTACAATAGCAGTATATATCACAATGCAAAAAACGATAATGATAAAGTAAGGATGGAGAGGGAAACAGAAAAAAAGGGGAGAAGGGAACAAGGAAGGAGAGAGAGGGGTAAGCTTCAAAATACAACCTTTGCTTTCAAGAACATTACCAACAAATTGATGAGAATCTTCTATTAAAATTGAGTATAAGAACTAAAAAAGAAATATGGTAAAGAAACAAGGTATGAATAAACATATTGTGGAGGTTTGGGTACTTCCTCTATACAGGGTATATGTAATGGTAGAGAATGAGCTGATAAATCCATAAAATTTGTAATTGGCAACCATAACAAATCACGTTTTATGGCAAGTGTGATAGGGTAAACATAAGCTATGTCTAGTCTATGGTTATAGCAAACACCATACCACCAAGCTTGAAAAGAGACATTTGAGGCATATTTCCAAGATTTAGTGATTAAGCCACAGCTAAAAGGAGGTCAATAATGGAAGTGTTGATGTGTAAGGAGGACCAGATTTCAGAAATACTACCAAGAAAGAGAAGAGTAAGAGAAAAAAGAAAATGAGTGGAAATTGTTTTATTAATCTGCTGCCAAACTTGGGACCAAAACGTATGATTCTGTGGTCAAGTAAAAAGCATATTGTAGTAAAGAGGAAACGGTGTAGATAGTTTAGGTACTTTAATTTGTTAAGCATAAACCTTAAGATGCCGTCAGCTTATCAACATGGGGCTCAGCTGCTATCTCAACATTCGATAGCGGGCGCCGAGCTGTCAGAATGGACCATACCAAAGTGTGTGGGAAGAGAGGGGAGCTAGGAAGGGAAGAGAGGAGCATTCCAAGTTACAACACATCATCCTCCCTAGGGAAAGAGGAGAAGGGGAAAGGAAGGAATAAGAACTGGGAAGACCAGGGTGGAGGTAAGAAGGGAACACCCCACCCACCATCCTAGCCCATGGTCTTTCGCAGAAGACCCTCAGTAACCCATTACTTTGTATTTACATTGCAGACCACGATCTCATTATGTATTGTTTGTGCCAGTCTGAAGAGATCCCAGGTCTCTCACTCTTTCTGTATTGTCTGACCCCTCCATTGATGTCTCCACCCTCCATTCTTCTTGAGCCTGACCTAGCTTTTTCCCCCTCCGTGGGCACCACCCGATCATGGCTCCATAATCTTCCATCCTCCATGACGACTGTGTTCGTCTTTGGTGTTCTGATGGTACTGGGGGCATAAAACTTTTCACCTCCTTTTCTTAGTCTCTCCGGTTTCCTGACGTAGACATTTTGTCCTCGCTGGAACTCTCTCTCCTTGACTCCCCACTTCTTGTCGTACCATTCCTTGTATTTCCATTGATTGGTTTCGATCCTCCTCTTGATCTCTTTGGGATCGGTCTCTTCTATTTGCTTTCTTCCCATCCAATTAGGGGTCAGCTTTGTTCCAGCTTTCCTGCCTCTCAGTAACTCGAAAGGTGTACATCCTGTAGTAGACTTCGGCATGGTGTGGTATGCCCATAGCATGTCTCTTATTGCTTCCTCGATGTTTTCCCCAGCCTGATTGGCCAGCTGCATGCACTCTTTCAACATGCGGTTTACTCTTTCCACCTTGCCATTTGCCTTGGGGCAATACAGTGGCGTGCGGATATGGGCTATGGAGCAGTCTTTCAGAAATTCCTTCATATCTTCAGAGATCAGCTGCACCCCATTGTCCGTTACCAGTGTCAAAGGGATCCCTTCTCTCGAGAACACCTCCTTCATGAACTCAATGATTGACCTTGTGTTCACATTGTGGACCATCTTGCAGGTTATCCAGCTTGAATAGTAATCCACCAGAACTAGTAGGTACCAATCCTGGGGCCCCTTGCCATGGATGGGCCCGGCTATTTCGAAGCCTAACTTGTCCCAGGGAATCTCAGGCACTTCCACCGGATGACAATGGTGATCGTCTAGTGACTTTTGACTTGTCACTCAGGCTGCATGCGTAGCAGTCCCGCACTTTGTCTTCCATTTCACTGTCCATTGCTGGAAACCAGTAGTCCATACGTAGTCTAGCTTTGCTCAAACTGCGGCCCAGGTGACCTTCGTGCGCTAGTTCCACGATCTGGTTCCTTAAAGCCTCCGGTGGGACGAGCTTTCCGGACTCGAGTATGAAATTTCCTTCAACTGATAGATCTTCCTGCACATTCCAATACGGTTGGATATCGTTCTCCATATCCTTGCACTTCTTTGGCCATCCCGTGAGGATATGTTTCTTCACCTTCTTCAGTACTTCATCTTGTTCCATCTGGGTTACCCAAGCATTTTTTTCCACTGCAGCTAAACTCACCTCCAGGATGGAGTCACCATTCAACTCTTCGTCCTCCTCTCCTCCTGCTGGTGTCCTTCTTGGTGAAAAGTGAGACCAGGGATTTGTGGTCAGTCTGTACTTCAAATGGAATACCCCAGATGAAAAACTTGTAGTGACGGATAGCCCAATAGACCGCAAGTGCCTCTTTTTCTATGGTCGAATAGTTTGCTTCTGATGAAGTGAGGGTCCTTGATGCGAAAGCCACAACTTTCACTTTACTTCCCTCTCTTTGCGCTAATGTCGCCCCGATTCCTCTGTTGCTGGCATCTGTCGAGATGATGGTGGCTCCATTAGGGTCGAATTTTCCAATGAACGGGGCTTTAATGATTGCCTTCTTTATGCTCTTCATGGATATCTCTTGTTCCTTCCCCCAAGCAAAAACACTATCTTTTTTGATCAATTCTCTTAGAGGCTGCGATACCATGGCAAAGTCCTTGATAAATTTAGCCATGTACTCAGCAAACCCTAAGAACAATAGTATGTCCTCCTTGCTTTTGGGTGTGGGGGCGTCTCTCACTGCTCTGACCAAATCGTACTTAGGCTTGATGCCTTCCTCGGATAAGGTGTGTCCAAGGTAGTCCACCGAGCTTACTCCTAGTTTGCACTTGCTTGGTTTTGTGGTGAACCCTACTTCTTTCAGCTTCTCTAACACGTTCTTTGCCATCTCATTGTGTTCTTCATCGCTACCTCCATAGATCAGAATATCATCTTGGAAACAGATTGTATTCTTGCAGTCTTTCAGCACATGTTGCATGACTCTTTGGAAGGCCGCGGACGCCAAGCCAAATGGCATTCGCTGAAACTTGAAGTTGCCAAAAGGGGTGGTGAAAGCCGTTAGAGTTTGCGAATCTGGATGTAGCTTGATTTGGTAATAAGCAGAGGATAGGTCTAATACACTAAAATACTTGGCCCCCCGGATCGTGCTTAACATTTCACTGATACGGGGAAGAGGAAACCTATCCACCAGAATGTTTGCATTTAGATCTCTCAGGTCCACACAGAGTCTTATGCTGTTTCCTCCATCTTTCGCCGTGATCACTATCGGGGCCAACCATGCTGAACTCTCAATTTCGGTGATAACTCCTTGACTGACCAATCTTTGAAGTTCTTGCTGGAGGGGTTCTCTCATGCGCAATGGTATGGATCTGGTTTTGTGCACTACGGGTACTGCCCCCTCTTTAAGAATGATCTTGTGCATATAGTTCTTAAATACACCCAACCTTTTGCTAAATACCACCTTAAACTCTTCTGTTATGCCTACCGGGTTGATCAACAACACCTGCTCTTTGTTATTCGGGTCTAATTTCATACCCAACTCCTTCTGGTGTTTCCAGCCCAATAAGGTCGAGCCACTAGTGGGCACATACAGTTTTCCCACTGTGTGCCTGTCTTTAAATGAGATTCTCATCCTCACCATACCCTCTAAGGGGATTCTTCCCTTGTTGTACCCCTTGGGACTGATATCTGCTTGCATCATTTTAATGGGATGGTTTGCAAATTTATCTTCAAATACACTTTTGTCTACCAACGTGTAGGGTGAACATGAATCAGCATACATACTGAACTTTACACCATCAAGTAAAACATCACATTTGGGATAGATGTCATCATTATTTTCATCCTCTTCCTCCACTTGGAAGATATAAGATTTCTCCCCCTCCTCTTCCTGAGGAGACTCCTCTATGGCATATACAGCTTTGCTGGGTGCCTTACATACTTTGGAGTAGTGCCCCCACCTGTTACACTTTCTACATTGTACATTTCTCGCCGGGCACTTCCAGTTGTTGGCCAAGTTATTGGGACTACCACATTTAAAACACACCTTAGTACCGGTCTTACTGCGAACCATCTCTTTACTCTTGTCCCCTACTTTACAAATGGTTTCTCCTTCCGTGTGGATCTTGTTTTCTGCCCTCTCTTTGTTTGTCCCCTCCTGTGGTTTCATTTCCCTCATACACCGCGCGGTGTGTTCTAGGCCCTTAGCTATATTGAGGGCTTCCTCCAAGTTAGGGTTCTTAGTGAGTAATTCCTCTTGTGTTTTGGTATCATTGGTG
The DNA here is from genome assembly GCF_964263255.1 of Lissotriton vulgaris. NCBI lineage: Eukaryota > Metazoa > Chordata > Amphibia > Caudata > Salamandridae > Lissotriton > Lissotriton vulgaris. Next base: position 1,188,692 of record NW_028241798.1, read on the forward strand.
CATCTCACGAGTTGGTCTCTAATCAACGAGACTGTGAGTTGCCCAAATTCACATGTGGCAGATAATCCTCTCAGCACTGCTATGTACGCACTCACCCTCTCCTCCTTCTTCTGTACCCTCTTAAAAAACTTATGTCTTTCCATCACCACATTTATTTTTTCTTTGAAGTGTGACTAACTCCCTTAAAGTGCTCTCATAGACGTTGATACCCTCCACTACTTACTCTTGATCATCCTCCACCAACCTCCCTGTAATGTCTTCATAAATTTTCCTACCATGTGTGCCTAAATTGTGGAGTAGTATGTGCTGTTTCCGTATGTTTGAATAATTGCTACCTCCTATGGCAATAAGATACGATTTAAATATGCCTTCCCACCTCCTCCAGGGAATAACTGGTTCTCCTAATTCATTCAGAAAAGGTGGAGGCTGACTCATACCTGCGCCAGCCATTGCCATGAACTACCTAGAGTTCCCAATTCACCCTTTGAAAAAGAGAAGGTAGAGGGAGGATTGCTGAAACTGAAAGGGATGTACCAAGAAAACAAATTTCCTCTGTGTTCAGTCCAGTAAAATTACAATTTTCCCCCAAAAAAACACAGTCTCCTACATCAAGATCTGGTTTACAACAAAACTGAATGCCGCTTCGAAAGTCCCCTTTCTTTTTCTATGGATTATAGTCAGGGAAACCAATGGAGGCGCAAGCCTCCTCCCCAGTTGGCGGGAACTTCCTGTGGAGGAGTGTCTCTTGAAGTGGTTCCTGTCAGAGCGAAGCTGCCTGAGGAAAGGGTGAGTCTGGGACCCTTGCTGTGTAAATTTGTTATGCTCGCTCTTATTTTTTCTCTGCATAGACCAGTTTAGCCTCGATTCCTGACCGAGTGCTGTTTTCACTCCGGGTTTGGAGAAGGTACGTGCTCTTATTTTAGCCTGCTAGCAGTCGCCCTGCGCTGCTGTGTAGACCAAGATGTTGTGTCTTCCGCGTGAGCGCCGGCACCAGATCTATGCGCCGTGAGGTGACAGAGGCACAGCGCGAGTGTTAAAAGTCGGCTACTAGTTCAGTCATCCATTTCATGCTCGTCTCACTATAACGCCGTAAAGCGCCGCCTCACATCGTGTGATTTTTTTTTTTCTACGTCGCTGCTCAAATAAACGTCAAGACAACCCCTGTGCCCGACCTGACACACGAGTAAACCTCCTTCCCCTCAGCTACTTTCCTTCACGCTGCTTGCTCTCATGGACTCGCTAACGCCCAATTTAATATTTACTCTGTAAGATCTTCACAGTATTACAATTCAGTCAGGCCGCCAGCGCTTCAAACCACAGCAGCAATTTCACTTAGCTCCCATATGTTGATCACCATTGACTCTGTGATTCTTCTTTTGACAAGCAAATGGTTCACTCCAGGGAAACGGCATCCACTGTCCCTGGCACAGTCTCCTCACCTCGTCGCCATCAAATGTAGTAAAGAGGAAACGGTGTAGATAGTTTAGGTACTTTAATTCGTTAAGCATAAACCTTAAGATGCCGTCAGCTTATCAACATGGGGCTCAGCTGCTATCTCAACATTCGATAGCGGGCGCCGAGCTGTCAGAATGGACCATACCAAAGTGTGTGGGAAGAGAGGGGAGCTGGGAAGGGAAGAGAGGAGCATTCCAAGTTACAACACATATGTTTAAGGTCTGCTATTGCAGCTGAACAAGACCAACAGGTAGATGGGATAGAAGGGTCTATTGCATGTAATTTGGCGGGGGTAATCAAAAGGCTATTATAAATAAAAAATAAAGTTTGAGTGGTATTTGCTGCTCTAGAAGACTTCCTTATTTTGGTCCATATATCATGCCAAGTTAGGATGGAAAAAGATTCCTCTAAATCAAGTTCCCAATCTCGTTCAACTTTAGATTTTTCCCCAGTGATAGAGATTTCCCGTGTTTTTTTATAAATTTGAGATGCGGAGAAAGAAGATAATAGAAAAGGAATAGTAAGAGGAGAAGAGCTACTGTAGGAAACGGAAGGTGAAAGGGAGTCGTAACCTTTTTGAACCGCTACACTCAATATGTATTTAGGATAAAAACATAAATGAAGAGAGAAACGAGATTGAAGGGAAAGAAAGGAAAGACAAACCCCATCTTGAAAAAGGTGATGAGGCTGCAAGAGACGCCGATCTCTCCGTTCTTTCCAGAAAAGAGTTCTATTACGAATTTTAATAAGAGGATTATACCAGATAGGAGAATGTAAAAATCGTGCATGATTATCCAAATGATCTACGTCCTTTTAAGGATAGGAAGAGACATCTTTTGTGGAATATTTGGAAATGAAACAAATTCTTTAAAAGAGAAAGGGTAAAAAAAAGAGGATTCAATATCAACCCACAATGGCTGAGAAGTTTTGACTAAGGCGTGATCTGATAACAAAGGGGTAGAATGCATAAGAAAAAAAAAGTTATGATAAGAGGAAAAGTCCGGAAAGTTAACCCCACCTAAATGTTTAGGACATTTAAGTTTCGCTTTTTGTGTTGCCACAAGAATCGTGATAGAATGGAATATATATGTTTATAACAGGATTTCGGAATGTTGACCGGAAGATTGGAAAGATAGAATATGATTATTGGAACTAACATCATTTTAATAGAGTCTAGTCTACCCCACCAGGATAAAAATAAAGGGTGCCATTTAGTCGTAGAGTCAAAGAGAGTAGTTTGTAAAGTTTTAAGATTAAGTGCAACCGTGTCTTTAATGGAGAGAGTAAACCGTAAACCTAAATATTTAATGTTAGAGGGACTCCAATGAAAGGAAGAGGCCAAAGAATCTGCATGAAAACAAAACTAATTAGGAGGGAGAATTTCACACTTATCAACATTGAGTTTATAACCTGATACTTTAGCAAAGGAGGAAACTTCAGAAAGAAAGGATGGAATAGATAATTGAGGGTTAGAGATAAATAAAAGAATATAGTCTGCATAAGCAGAAAGCTTTAAATGTTTGTCACCATATTGAAAACCAGTAATATCTTTATTTAATCGAAGGGTTCCAAAGCTAGAACAAAGAGGAGGGGAGAAAGAAAACAACCTTAACGGACGCCTCAGAACAAAGGAAAGGAAGAAGATACAATACCATTAGCAAGAAAAAGGATCTAGGAAAGGAATATAATAACGATATATAGGAAAGAAATTGTCAAACCAAGTGAGAGTAGAGAATATAAATTGCCAATTGACCCTGTCAAAAGCTTTTTCAGCATCTACTGCAACAGCAGCCAATGAATGTTTACAAGAGTGGGATTTACTAAGGACATTAAAGAAAAGACTAGTATTATCAGAAAGATGACGATTCTTAATGAAACCACATTGTTCCCTACCAATTAATTGAGGTAAAGTTTTATCTAGACGGAGAGCAAGGATTTTCGCGAATATCTTATAGTCAAGATTGATCAAAGAAATGGGTCTATAATTTTTACATAAATTATGGTCTTCATTATCCTTGGAAAGGAGACAAATCAGAGCCTCCTGGAAAGAGCCTTGGGATTTTCTGGAAGTTATAAAAAATGAAAAATAGATAATGGAGCTTGGGAACTAATTAAGTGGAAAAATGTAAGTATAATTCTATTGTAAAGCCTTCTGGGCCAGGAGCTTTACCCTTTTTAAGTACATGAATGGCATCTAAAATGTCTTTAGGAAGAATATCCTTATCTATAGAGGAAACATCCACATCTAGTAATGAGGGTGAGGGAGAGGAAGATAAGTAATTATCAATGTCAGTTGATGAAGGTGAGGATTCTGGGGTATACAATTTTTGATAGAAATCAGCAAATTCAGATAAGATATCTTCATCCTCATGAATAATACTGTTAGAAGGGGACATAATAGAATTTATTTTTGTCCTTTCCTTTTTAACTTTGAGATAATTTGCAAGGGGATTACCAGCTTATTTTGAGTGGAGTAATATTTGGCACTAGCTTTAAGGAGATATAGATTCGCAGAATCCATAGATAATTTATTAAAAGAGAGTGTAGCTTTGATAAGATTAGTCAAATCAGATTGATTTTTAGATGAATAATACTTATATTCCAATTGTTTAATTTGGGAAGTCAGTTTTGCTAAAGATTGAGCAGCTAGGCGTCTTTTCTTGGTCCTGCCAGGACCCCCCATCAAATAATTTAAAAAATAAACTGTTATTCGTCCCTGAATATTACAGCCAAGGACCACATGACATCCTGAATAGAGGGAACATCCTTAAACTTTTTTAAATGCATCCCTGAACTGTGTCACATTGAATCCAACGAACTAATCTCTATTGAGTTTATACCGATGAGAAGCAATCAGTTTGCAGAACAAACGTTAATTACTTTTTCAACTGTAGCACTCACGGAAGAAATAATATCAAGGTCAGCTCTGTTCAACAATGGGGTATTAAAGTAGTCCCCCAATCGGAACCACGGTATCCCACGGTTCTCGCAAAACCCCCGTCCATATTAGACAAACAGGGCCAACGATCCCCCTCAATCTTAATATCAGCCAAAGGCTGTTCCCCAGCCAGGGAGAGCCACCTAAAAATTAAGGAGACAAAAACCACAGTGACAGACTGGGGCTGGCTGCCAGCGACCCTGGATGGCGGTAACAAGAACTGAACTCAACCCGGTCTCTCGGTGTGTTAATGGAACATTAACGGCCTCCAATCAAAATTTCAATCCCCAGACGTGATAAACTTCTTTAAAGATCATGAGAATATATCACTGCAGGAAACATGGTCCTTAGTCAGCCTCCCGCTAGAAAGATATCTGGAATATAGAACACCCGCTCAGAAAACACATAAGTCCGGTCGACCTAGCAGAAGTCTTTCAATCTACACTTCAACCAAGTTAAATGTTAATACAACACAATTGACATTTGAAGAAGATTGGATCTCTGGCGTACTTATTAACAACCGCACACAGACTGAACAACTGATTCTGATTAATATCTACATTTCACCAAGCGCCAGGGAGAAAAAAACGAAGTTTAACCATTTAATCCAGGTACTGTGTAACATACAAAGTAATTACAAAAGACCAGCCTGTATAGTGTCCGGAGATTACAACACAAATTTTTTTCAAGAAGTCCCGGAAGAGCATGACACACCATGGCCAGACACCATGGAACAAAAAAAAACCGCTGGCAATAAACATAGCAAACTAGGCGAATACATGGTGTTGCAAATCACAGCTTTGGGTTATACATTCTTAAATGGTCGCTTTCCTAAGGACAATCCTCCTAATTGGACGAGAACAAATGGTCAAACCCACTCGTATTTAGATTACACCATTTGTAGTAAGGAAATCCTCCCTTTTATTGAGAACTACACTATAACAGTTTGAGGGGACAGTGACCATCGTCCCCAAGTAACCACCCTGTCATTCTCCTAACACATCACGCCACGACCAGCCAAACTACAGAAGGTAACCACACTGAAAATCTCAAAAAGGTTAAAATGGACTGATTCGACCATACCAGCAATAATGAGTCAATGCAGAGCCCAGCAACATCCCATGAGTATTGATACATCTCGGCCCATCACATCATAGGAGGGCTTCTCCCATGCACTGCTTAAGACATTTTCCACTTATCACACAAAAAAACACAAAAGGAAATCAGGTAATAACTGGCAAAATCAGGAATTTAAAATCAGCACGTAACAGCGCCTTAAGACAGGCACGCAGGCACCCAGGGGAAGACCATAATCAAAAAATGTTAAGCAAGCTCAAAAAGCCCTCTGTAATGCAATATTTATTGAGAAAAAGAAACGATCTAGGCAGTTCTGGTTAAAACTGATACACGCAAGCAAAAATGATAATTCAAAGCCTTTCTGGTCTCTTGTTAACTCTAAAATATACAAACAAGGATGACAAAGCAGCGCGAACACCTCTGAAAGCGAATGGGTATTCTATCTAACAGATCATTTTGATGAACCAGAAAATGAAACCTCATCGGATAGACCATTAGCCATGGCTTTACAACCCAAAACACGCCAATCATCAGGCATAACGGATGTGAAGACACCAGGAATCTATACCGAATCATACATAAGGGCTCCAATGATAACTGATATGAAATCCCAGGCCATAGAAACATCACAAAACGCTCCGATAACCCTAGAAATAACCGCAGGAAAAAAAAAAGCCATAACGATAACTGAGGGCCTTCAGACGGAGCGCCGGGGCCAAACGGTTGACCCCAGTCTCGGTTTAAACAGGATATAGAATTCTGGGCAAACAAGTTGGCACCTCTTCTTTCCTATTGCCAGATTAACTCGGTTTTACCTGAATCGTGGAAAGGAGCTATTATACACCCAATCTATAAAGGCAGCAAGAGATCAGACCCAAAAAATTATAGGATGATCACCTTATTGGACGTGGAATCAAAATACTATGCCAAACAGCTACTTCAAGATCTGGCATCCTGGGCGGAAAAAAAAACATCTCATACCCTTTAATCAGACAGGATTCGGGCAAAAATAAGGTACTATACCAAACCTGCCCGCAATCTCCATTCTGTTAGATAAAGGTTCCACCTCAAGAATGCTGATGCATGGTTGTTTTGTCGACTTCAAGGCCACCTTTGACCGCGTTCCTAGAAACAGACTATGGCTTAAATTGCAGAAATGGGGGATTCCACCAACGTTATTACAAGCCATAATCGCGCTACATTCCAAAACATGGATTCGCATAAAACCCTGGGATGGATCACATATCACTAGGAAAATACAAACGACTCGTGGAGTAACGCAGTGGTGAGTGCTGGCGCCCCCACTTTTTAACCTCTTATTCTCCGATCAGTCAGAGATACTTGACAAAGTCAACTCCCATCCTCCAAAACTGGCCGGGATAAGAGTCAGTAACCTACTGTACGCAGATGATCTGGTACTACTTAGTCACTCTAGGGTGGGCCTGCAGAGACTTCTTGATCAGCTGTCCCTATACACCATCGAAAACGATCTGGAACTTAATCTAATGAAGACAAAGGCCATTACCTTTGGGCAAAGGAAATATCAAGGTAGTGGATGGCAATACAATGGCAAAAAAGTTGAAGGAGCTCATTCTTATAAGTACCTGGGGTGCACCTGGACAGGAAGGGAACATTCTCTAAACATAGAGATGAGGTGGAAGCCAAAGCCCTGACAATCCAAGTGGCTTTTAAGACCCTTGCAAGACATCTGTCAGGCCCTAGCCTAACCCCACTTATAACTGTAATGAAGGCAAAGATCATTAATTTCCTTACATACAGCCAGGAGATTATGGAAGGGAAATACAACAGCTGCGTGAATAAAATAATAACAAGAGCATTTAAACAGGTACTGGGCCTACCCAAGTCCTCCTCCTCCGCTCAAGTACGCCTTGAATTTGGTCTTCAAGACCACCAATCAATAGGGCGTGGAGCGTACATCAGGCTGTGCAACAAGCTGCGCAACTCCAGAGAGGGAAGCCTGGAGGCCCATTTGTGGCTGGAGATCTCAGCCAGTCAAATCGGCTGCTCATATCGGCGTTACTTGCAGGATTCCATACAACTCCTTGACATAGAAGAAATCTGGACTTCTAATCCACCGCAGCATGTACTTAAAACCCACATCAAAAGAAACGTCCATCTCTGGTCCCTCCATTCTGACAGAGCTCAACCGATTCAACGTAAGCACGCCTGAACAGTTGTATCAGGATTTAAGCCAGGGATTGAGGGCCCACACTTGTCATGTACCTACTCATTGCAGTGGAAAAAAAGATTTCTGGCCCTCAGGATGGGAGACTGGCCATTTCTGTATCACCTACCGGTATGGCGATGTGCAAACCCAAATGTAACGTGCAGAGGCTGTGTGAGCAGTACAGAAACAATGGAGCATGTGGTATGTCTTTGTGCTGCAGCTCAAGACGATCAAAAGAAATTGTTAAAGGGTGACTGGAACAAACTAGGCATGCGTACACGCCGTCAGGCTATTCTTGCATCAATGAACCCGGGTAATCCACAACTTAACATCAGGTTCACAAAGTTTGTTACAGTAACAGCAAGAAAATTTACAAACAGTGAAACTCTGCAAGCCACCAACGGTTAACCATTAAAAACGGACTAAGCCTAGCGTCTATGTTGTTGTACTCTCACCTGACTCCTACAATCCTTCGTAGTACGCAAGTACAGTTGATAACGGTCTCAGCACATGGACTGACCCGTTTTCCCTGTAAATCCCTAGAAATACTGTATGCAGGGGGCTCATTAAACAAATGGACTGTAGCCCCAGGATTCTTACCATAAACCCTGAACTATATTACCAAAGTCATTAAATGCTGCTTCTTATAAGCAAATGTTTGCATTTGATCCGATCAGATGGAAAAACTAGAATGGACAACTAAGGTTTACCACTGTTTTTAACAGGCTATTAGGATTTTAAATTGTTTTTCTGACGAGTTTTACCCCTCATTTCCATTGTGATGGTATAAATGTAAATATTTTAACTATTTATATATATGTTCACCATTGTAATGATTTTTATTAATCAAACAATAAATATATCTTTTTTTTTCCACTACTTATATTCCAATTGTTTAATTTGGGAAGTCAGTTTTGCTAAAGATTGAGTAGCTAGGCGTCTTTTCTTGGTCACAAAAGAAATAATGAAGTCTCTAGAAGCAGCCTTAAAAGTATCCCATAGTATTTGAGGTGAGGTCTGAGGTGATTAATTTTCTGCAAAAAACAGGGATGCAAAATCAAGAAATGCTGTTGTGAATTTTGTGTTTAAAAGGAGAGAATTATTAAATCTCCATCTCTTAGTACCTTTATGAGGGGGAAGTAAATCTAAAAGTAGGGAGACAGGAGCATGGTCAGAAATTAAAATGTAACCTATGTCAGAATGAAGAATATGTTGGGTCAAGGGTTTAGAAATAAAAAGGTAATCAATCCGTGCATTGGGAAGAATGTACAGAAGAGAAATAGGTGTATTCTTGTAATGTGGGGTGGCAAAGCCTCCAAGAGTCAACAAGAGATCTTTGAGATATAGTGGAAGTAAACTGAGAATGAACATGGGAGGGTGAAAAACGAGAAGCGGATTTCCTGTCTAGAAAAGGATCCATAACCATGTTACAGTCACCACCTAAAATAAAATAATCATCGCTATAGTGCATGAGGGAAGAAAGAATATGAGGCCAAAATTATTTATCATATGTGGTAGTAGCATATAAATTAAAAATAGTTAAAGGAATTTTGTTAACTAACAAGGAAACAGCAACCCATCTGCCATCAGAGCCATTATCCTGATTTATGAGCTGGATATTCAGTCGCTTATGACAGAGAATTGCAACACCATTACGTTTCCCTGAGCCAGGAGATGCAAAAATATGGCCTACCCAATTACAACGTAGTTTAGAAATTTCGACGTCTTTGATATGAATTTCCTTTAGTAACACTATATCTGCTTTTAGGTGAGCTAGATGAGACAGAACACGTTGACTTTTAATGGGAGAACCCAACCCTTTAACATTCCAAGATACTAAATTAACTGGTATCTAAAACTTGAAATAAATGAACAGAGAATAAGTATTCAATGAAAATATAAATGCAACAATAAGAGCAACTCTATGCAAATAGGATAAGAAAATTAGGAGGAAGCAAAGAGAAGAAGGTTGAAAAATAGAAAGGTAAGTACAATGAAAGGAAAGGTAAGTAGATAATGAGAATTGAAAAAAAAAGCTGTGATAAAAGAAATGAGAAGAAAATAGAAAAAAGGGATAAAAAGGACAGAGGGAGAGAAGAAAACAAAGAAGATACAATTAATGAAAAAACATTGTAACCAAAGACATACCATGGGGAAACAATAGGAATGGGGATGGTAAAGCCACATGAGGGAGGTGGAACGCTGAACGGAAGACTCCAGACAAGACAGCAAGGACTGAGACTACCACCAGGAACTCTGAAGAAAAGGGTGTAAAGGACCACAGAACATGCAATCTGATAAATAAAAAGGGAAAGTATCAATTACATACGTACAAAAAACATTTTAAACAAACAAAAATATACAATGTCATCTAACACAAAATACAAAGTACAATGGGGAAGAGAGAACAAAATAAGAGAAGAAACGAACAACAAAAGAGAACAAAAGGATGAATCCATCATGGCTGAGGTATGTCCATGGAGTCCACTCGCCAACTATTCAGGATCTGTTGTAGTAATGGAGGGATCTTCATAAGTAGTTGTCTTGTTGTTATAAGTCACTTTAAATAGACACGGGTGAAACAACCCATATCTAGAAATTAAATTGCGTAGATCAGGTATCATATCCAAGAATTTTTTCCGACGGTCTGCAGTTACTTTGGCGTAATCTTGGGCAAAAAAAAGACAGAAGAACCATTCCAAGTGAGTTTACTACGTTGTTTGGCAGCATGTAAGACTTTGAGCAACTCAGTATACTCTTGAAAATATAGTATAACCCCTCTGGGTTTCGTAGAAGATGAAGCAGAACGAGGGAGTTGACTAAGCCAATGTGCACATTGAATATTCAAAGATGGGCAGTCTGGGAGACCCAGAAGGGTTGGCAGAAAAGACTGAAAAAAGGGAGATGGGATTAGGGCCCTCAAGTCCTTCAACCACACCGTAAATGTGTAAATTATTACGCCTATTGCGATTCTCCAAATTTTTAATTTGTTGATTAAGCTGCACAATTTCCTTGGAGATAAGTAAGGGGTACTTGATCAGTAAGTCCTTGTACAAGGTCAACACGGGATTCCAATGCACCAACTCGTTGATCTGTGAGTTACCAATTGGCTTCCAAATTTTGTAGGCGCATATTAGTCTCCTCCATATGTGGCTTAAGAGCACGAATTTCATCCAGGGGAAGCTCCATCGATATTGAGGATGATAAATCCGTGGGAGAAGGCGAATTAACTTTTACGCGCTTGCCAGGGTTAGAGGTCGACATAGAAGGAAGTTTTGAACCTTGCTTTCTCCCTGAGCGAGAGTTAGAAGAGGCAGAGCCCTTAGAGCCAACAGAGTCACTCATATTATAATAATCCACAGGTTCTGGTAAAACACTGAAAGGGTTAAAATCAGCAATATTCGCCTCCTTTAAATGAAGGGAGCCTTTTCGGTTGTTGCGAGATGTCACCATGAAGGACAATAGAAAGAAGCACTTGTAGCCCTTCTAAAAGGAACAGGAATTCTTATTGCCAAAAAGTGAGTAACTGGAGCCAAAAATCAGACACACAAAAAAATTAGCGAATTGATAGAATAGATGCCGCAAGTTTGTTTAGAAACATAAAAAAACTGGTGTCATTTTAAAAGAAAGACATTTTCTGTGAGGTAGACAGCCTCTCACAGCGTCTTAGCGGTAAAACGCGGTAAAACGCGGTAAAACACGAGCGCGCCCAAAAACAAAATGGCGGCCTCGATGTCAAAGCGAGACGCGGCATGAAAGGGATCAAAAGAAAGATCCTGGGCTCACCCTGCGTTCTCTTCGAGCCCTCATGGGAGGCAGTGCTGGTTCCGCCCACCGGATTGATAGGTTCCGAGGTCCAGGGAAGGATATGAGCGCCTTGAGCCGTCCCGAAGCTTCACGTCTCGGCGGAGCTCCCCGGCACAGCAGCCATCCCCCAAGCCTTTCGAAGCCACGCCCTGCGCAAGTTTATTCTTAAACAACCGAATTTTAAGTTGCTTTCTATATTCTGACAAACACCAACGCAATCTGTGTAACCTGAGGGGTAATATCACCTGACCTTTAACTTGCATATCTTGAGGGCTAGGTTTTGTTGTGTAGTTCCTATAAACCTACATAGGATCTGCACAACATACACTGTAGGATTGGTGTCCAGAGTGTAACTAGACACCCCCACCGGTTATGTTAGCCTGTATACCAGCTAGCTCACAGTGCCACTAGAAACCCCACTTACCAAGGAGAGAATAGTTCTAGGCAACTATCGAACATGACAACTCTGTCCCATCAGGGATCGAGGAAACAGTGCAATACCTTTCGCTCAGTCACTCATGCTCACTTTGTCTCAGAGAAATACACAGAATAAACGACGGGGAGGTTTTACAATAAGAAGTTATTGAACCTGCGTCATTCTAGTGTTAAATAGATTTCTACCATTGCGCTAAAACAATGAATACAGGCAAATGTTGTAATTTGACAATGGCCGAGTTAGCGCTTAGCTGTGCTACACGTTTTTCCGCTTAAATTGACTATACATGAAACCGCCATTTTTGTATGTTACGGCGGCCATCTTAGACCATAAGCAGCCTCGTGGCTAGCGTGCCCTTTAGTCCGTTGTCCGTACCACTGACCACTCAAGTTTGCCCAGCAACAGGCTATTTTTAGTATTGGTCAACCCGTACATGCGCAGTCCTCACTGACCAGTCGCCCCTCAGGAATGTGCCGCCAAACTGACCAGCGGGGTTGAAACCCTCCAATGAGCTGGCTGTGTTCCAAAAGATGACCTTATATGTACATAACGCTTTGTAACCTTGTGCCGCCTGTCTTTTATTACCTGTAAAACTGTATAAAAGAACGAGTCACACCGATGTTCGGTGTGATACTTCTTGCATTACCTAAGGGTGCTGTAGGAATGTACCACCACCCCATGGGGTCTTAATAAACTTGTTCTTTGAATTTTACAGCTTCCGTGCCAACAGTTCTTTCAATGTAAGTGGGTTATCTTCGGAACATGTAGGCCTTGGGAACCCAATACTACAAATTGGCGACCACGAAGGGACTCATCGGCGACTCGGATGCCCGAAGGAGAGGTCGTGACGAAGGTTTGGAAACTCGCCATGGACGCGTACGCTGCCACCGAGTGACCCGAGTCTTGGCACCCGCGGTGTTTCTTCCTTTCCTTCTGATCTGACCTTCCAGGTGGCGCCGGTCTCCGACTGAGTACTCGATCGTCTGCGTTGCTGGATGAGTGCCGTTTGGCTGATTCGATTAAAAGACCTTGGCAGTTGGAATCTGGACCTTTGAGACTTTGGGTAAGATTTGTGGTCGGTAAGGTAGTCTGCGGACGCTTACTGAAGTCCTATGATTTGTGATCGGTAAGGTAGTCTTCGGACGCTTGCCGGAGTTCTATGACCTATGATTTTGATTTGAGTTAGCTAATGTTTGTGAATTTGTGACCTTTGAATTTATATGTGTAGTGCACTCCACATAGGCAGGCATGTAGAGATGTTTCTCTAATTTTGTTTTTTTTTCCCTTTGAGCGGCACATTTGTGTGAAGTACTGTAAGTGCCATTTAATACGGTGTCACGCTTTGTGATACCTTTTGAACATGCCTGTTTTAAGCACACTCCGAGGGATGTGCGGTCTTGGAAATGGTACCACAATTAGGTTAGCGGAAGCACAGCCGGCTCCCCCAGAAGGAACACCAAACCGTGTTATGTACATTAAATTTGGCCTTCCCCCTATAATGTACAGTAAATTATGGCATAAGTATACGAAATCCGATCCTGAATTGCAATGGCCTCTACATGGGTCGTTCGATTTACGAAAAGTACAGTTTGTGGAACAATGTTTGTTTCAACGCAGGTCTAGACAGAACATGTTTGATTGTGTGCGAATGTGGGAGAAAGCGGTGCGTGAACGAATGAAACGTGAAGTTGCCTTGGCGGACAAAGAGCAGCGCAAGGCTGCTCGGGATAAGGCTTTACAGCTTGAGGAAAAAGAGGCTCAGGAGAAGAAAGAGAGGGAGGAACGGGAACGTAAATTGCAAACGACTGGTCAATATCCTATTCGCCGACCGCTTTATCCTGTCCTTAATAATGAAATTGATGATTTTTCATTGCTAGATCGGTCACCGCCTCCGTACGTTTCGCCTACGGCTCCAGCTGCAGATTCGGAGGATGATGGACAGGATAAGCCAGAAAAGAAGGGTGTATCTGCTCTCAGGTTTTCTGCGGAGAGATCCGCACATTTACGTAGTTTGGCTCGTAAAGTGAATACAAACTATGTTTCTCAGTCTGAAGTTGTTACGGAAAGGGGTAGTTGGACGGATCATGAATTACTGTATTTTCTGGCTAGTTTGGCAGATGAAGTTGTTACCGCATATCGTCAACTTTCAGATACGTTAGAATCTAAAGATGTGTCAGTTCACCGTGAGAATCTGGATAAAGGTTTATTTGATCTTGCAGATGTTGATGCCTTTTACAAACTGCTGATCCAGCTGCGAGATGAGACTACCGGATTACGGAACGAGCGGAAAAAGAATAAGGAGTCCGGGCCGGAGTCTAACGTGCAGACTAAGGAGTGTTCTCTCCGGGGTTCAGATAAGAATTCTGCATTGCATGTTATGCCTATGCGTGAAGCCGCACCCTTGTATGTTCCACCTAAAGGGGAAGGTACAGATGATAATAAATTGTCAAAGGATGCGAAGGGATATTTTGTATATAACTGGGTGTATACGCCTTGGAACAGAGCAGATGTTATGGCATTGAAAAATTCTTTACCTGATCTTCGTAAAAATCCAGCGGCATTTTATGAAGGGGTGGAAGGGGCTATCTTGTCTTGTGTGATGACTCTTGTTGATATAGATTTGTTTTTTGGGTTAATTCTTCCACCTGATATGTGGAGACAGATTCGTAAAAATAATGATGAAACGATACTTGGGGGAACTTGGAAAGACATTACGGCAGCCGATTTAGACAGGGAACCGGCATGTAAGCCTTGCCAGTTGATTTTGGACCTCCCGGCGGCTTTTTTGATAAAATTAAAAACGCTTGTACCTTCTAAAAAGATCGCTTGGACTATGTTAGCTTCGTACAAGCAAAAGCCAGACGAAACGGTTTCAGATTTCTTTACACGCTTCGAAGAGGCGTTTCATGATTACAGTGGTCAATCTTTAACGGAGGATACGGGTAGACATTTGTTTGTCGATAAGTATGTAGCTAATCTCCTACCGGAGATTGCAAAGCGATTGAAATCGAGTGAAAGTTCCTGGGCCACGGCGACCCCTGCGTCTTTGTTAAATATGGCTCAGTATTATGAGCGGCAGGAGTTGGAGGCTAAAGAAAGTATTGATAAGAAAGCGAAAGAATTGAAAACGAAGGTGATGTTAGCACAGGTTCGTGGAACACAGGGTAGAGGGTATGATAGAGGTAGACGGGGTGGAGGCACTACGTCGTATGGTCGTACGGATATAGCGGAGGATCAATGTGCTTACTGTAAGGAGTTTGGGCATTGGGCCGATGATTGTCCGGTACTGCGTGAACAGCGTAGTCAGCGTGGTCGAGGAGGTGGAAGGTCGAGAGGAGGTTATTCGGGAGCACGAGGTAGTGGAGGTGATCGTAGCAGGTTCGAAGAGAGGGGCCGTGGCCAGGATGAACATAATACGTTTGATAGACGAAACCAATATCAGATATCGGAGGGTGAGAATGTGGAGCACCAGGATTATGTACAAGTATAGGACTGCGTAGGATGGGGTACGGAATCAATTGAAGTGCTGGTAGATCAGAAGGGTCCATATGTAACAGCGGGTATTCTGGGTTCTACTGATCAGTTTCTAGTCGACACAGGGGATACTCGTAGCGCTTTGTCAAAAAACTTGGTTCCGAGGGCTCCCCTGTCTGGCGAAATGATAACATGCGTAGGGTTTGATGGCACACCCTCCCCTAGCCCATTGTCAAAACCCCTTGCACTTTGTCTTGACAAATTTTTTAGTTTTGGTCAATTTTTGTTATCGCCCCATACCCCAGATAATATCCTGGGTATTGACTTGCTTAAGTATTTTCGAGCAACGATACGGTGTGCTCCTGAGGGAGTGCGGGTTATCCTCAACGATAATTATCCTGACTCGGATAGATTTTGCACTATACTGGACATTCCAGCTTTGGCCTCTCTCCCGCACAAGTTATGGGCGACTTCAGACACGGATGTGGGAGAGATGCGTATTCCACCTATTCACATTACTGTTAAGGAGGGGGCCTCTCTGCCACGGGTGCCACAGTATAAGATTTCGAGGGAAGGTGAAATTGCCTTGACACATATTGTTCAAGATTTGATAACTGCAGGAGTAGTGGAGGAGGTTCCTTATAATGTTTGTAACAGCCCTATTCTCCTGATTCTTAAAAGAGATACTGACGACAAAGTCTATCGGTTTATTATTGACTTGAGAGAGATCAACAAAATTGTCATTCCCCAATATCCGGTGGTGTCCGATATTACGACCTTGCTTACACTGGTACCACCAACGGCCACGACCTTTAGTGTAATTGATTTGAAAAACGCGTTCTTTTCCATCCCTGTCCATCCTGATAGCAGATATTTGTTTGGCTTCACGTTAAATAATAAATCGTATAGATTTTGTCGTGTTCCTCAAGGTTACACTGAGAGCCCAAGTATCTACAGCCAGGCTCTGAAAAGACAGCTTGATTCTTTTGAGTTACAGTCTGGGGTTGTCCTTATCCAGTATGTGGATGACCTTTTGCTTGCTGCAGACTCTTATGCACAATGTGAGGAGAGTACGGTTGCGTTGCTTTCCTTTCTGGCACGGAATAATCACAAGGTTTCTAAGAAAAAGCTTCAATACTGTAGACCCAAGGTGACCTACCTCGGTCATCTTTTGTCTAAGGAGGGGCGTGCATTAACATCAGATCGAATTCAGGCGATTTTAGATACACCAGTCCCCCGCACGCAGAGAGATGTACGTGCTTTCATAGGTTTAACGTCCTTTTGTAGGCAGTGGATCAAGGGGTTTTCGCACATTATAAAACCCTTGTTAGCGTTGCTGTCCAAAACTACACCAATGCCCCTTGAATGGACAGATGAATGTCAAAATGCTTTTGAACAATTGAGACAGGCCCTTTGCTCTGCACCCGTGTTAGGTACACCAGATTACACGAAAGTTTTCACATTGTACGTGCACGAGAAAGATGGGTGCGCGTTGTCAGTGTTAGTGCAGACACACGGGGATAAGCAGAGGCCATGTGCGTATTTCTCTGCCATTCTTGATCCTGTAGCACGAGGGTTGCCTGGGTGTTTTCGAGCAGTTGCAGCAACAGCAGTAGCTATACGGCAGAGTGAGGGAATAGTGTTATCGCACAAATTGTTGGTGCTAGTCCCCCATGCAGTAGATGCCCTGCTAAATCAAACAAAGACCCAATATCTCACGAGTGCACGCTTGACAGGATATGAACTCACACTTTTGGCGCCACATATCACACTGAAAAGGTGCGCTACCCTGAACCCTGCCACTTTATTGCCCTATCCGGTCGAGGAGGGTCAGGAAGAAAAACATCATGATTGTGTTTTCCTGACTGAGGAACAGACAAAGGGTTGTGTCGACTTACAGGATATGCCACTTCCAGATGTGGATGGGGAACTGTGGGTTGTTGGATCGTGTTTGAGGCTGCCAGATGGTACGACTTCCGCAGCATACGCGATCACGACACTTAAGACAGTGGTAGAAACAGCTAGAATACCACAGAAAGCGATAAGGCAGCAGAGCTGATAGCATTAACACGAGCCTGCGAATTGAGTGCTGGCCTATGTGTGAACATCTATACAGACAGCCGGTACGCCTTCGGAGTAGCGCATGACTTTGGGCTACTCTGGAAAGAACGTGGGTTTTTGACTTCTCATGGAGTTCACATTATGCACGGAGAACTAGTGCGTGATCTCCTAAATGCGTTGCTTTGCCCAAAGAAAGTGGCGATAATAAAAATTAGTGCCCACAAAAAGATCACTGATACAGTGGGTCAGGGAAATGCCTTTGCAGATAGCATAGCGAGACAAACGGCTATGTCTTGGACTGACTCCCCCATGTATGTGACACAATCACAGGCTGAGCGATGGAGCGATGCTAGATCAGAAATCTTAGATATCCAGAAATCAGCTACTGAATCAGAACTTGCGGCATGGGCAGTAGATGGGGTACTAGATGATGAAGGTTGTTGGAGAAGCAAGGACATGGAAAAATGGAAATTGCCTGCAGCTTACTTGCAGGCGATGGTCCAGATGACACATGGGTTGGCGCATGTGGGAGCTCTTGCAATCACTCGACTGCTAACACGAGTTTGGGAACATCCCGAGATTGCTAATACTGCCAAGAGAGTAGTGCAGACCTGCCTGGTATGTTTGCAACACAATCCTGGAAAGGGGACCCATACTCCTAAAGGAGGGTTCGTTCCACCTTCTGCACCATTCGAGGTACTCCAAATGGATTATATTCAGCTTGAGCGATGCAACAATCTGAAGTACGTCCTAGTGGTGGTGTGTGCCTTTAGCAAATGGGTTGAGGCCTTCCCCACGAAAGACAATACAGCTCTAACAACGGCTAAGGTGTTGCTTAAGGAATTCTTTCCTCGCTTTGGAGTTTGCAAATTTCTGTGGAGCGATAATGGGCCCCATTTTGTTGGGAAGATTGTGGAGTATGTGCTGAAGGGGTTAGGGATTCAGCAGAAGTTTCATGCTGTGTTCCACCCTCAGTCGGCAGGTCTGGTTGAGCGGTACAATGCTACGTTGAAACTCAAACTGGCTAAGATTGTGGCATCCACGTCATTGAAGTGGCCGGATGCCTTACCGCTAGCATTACTCTCTCTTAGATCAGTACCCCACTCCCGAACTGGCCTCACACCATACGAAGTGGTGTTCGGAAGGCCGATGAACATTTGGGGAGTGCCCAAGCCGCGATTGATACATGATGTGCCTTGTATAATGATGAATGATTATTTGGCACGATTAACAAATGATTTGCTTTCTATTCATCAACAGGTTCGAGAAGCGCTCCCTGACAACTCTGCTGGAGAGGGCCATGATCTTCGCCCTGGTGATCATGTAATGATTCGATCGTTTGAGAGGGCGAGCAGCTTGGAACCGAGGTGGCGGGGCCCTGAGCAGGTCCTTCTGGCGACCCGGACAGCAGTACGAGTGACCAATAGGAAGCGGTGGGTGCACTCAACTCACTGCCGGCGTGTCTCTCATGATTTGGTGAATCCTGCTGTGCTGACTGACTACAAAGAGATTCTGGTTAAAGAAAAGAGCCCAGCTGTGACATCGGCCGAAGTTGAGGGAGCCTTCCCGGACCATACTGTTTCTGGACGAGAGCGTTACAATCTGCGGCCACGATAAAGAAGATTTTTTGGTTTTTTTCGAGACTGGTTGGTTACCGCTCTGGCGTTTGTGAAACGGAAACCGGGAATTCCAAGGGGGGGGGGATCAGTTCTGCCAAGTGTAGCGACACCCGTCTTGGCCCGGAGAAGAAAACAACGGCTACCTCGGAGCTCAGCACCGTATTTTTCTTTTTTAGGTGTATGCATACGTGCATTAAGACTTTGTGAACTTTGTGAACTATTTGAGAACTTTTTGAACTATGGCGTCGTCTGCAGCACGAGATAAAAGAATACTTGGTGCCATCCTTTTCGTCTTGACTATTGTGGTAATAGCGGTGATAGCTTGGGTAGTTGAACTTGTGGTACCTGCACGTGAACATTTGCTGCCGACTACCCCGGCTCCATCTGAACATTTTCACTTCACTTTGCCTTACCATGAAGAACGGCACCGACAGACTTATTTGAACAATAGCTTTATTCAGATCCTACATCATACGCATAATATGACAAATACGACCAACTGTTGGGTGTGTGGGATGTTGCCTGGGCATCAGAAGAAAGGGGGTACACCACTCATTCCACTCCCGTTTTCGCATAATGGATCCTGCAATGCATGGTACACCCTTTTATTCACTTTAAGATGGCCAACAAAAGGGGGGGTACTTTTCCGTTTGAATAGAATCTGTTTTCATGATCGGGATGGGTATCCACGACCACATTCGACAGTCCAATTGGCATATCATTTGTAGCATCTCGCAATACTTACTTTATCTGTGGAACGAAGGGTTATCATCAGCTCCCGTTGGGATGGTTAGGCACGTGCTATGTATCTTTTGTACTACCCCCTGTATTCATTGCCCCACCAATGTATCATAATGATTATGTCTTATATCATGATTTTGTTCTAAATCGGGTTAAACGGACTGTTGTTCTGGACGACATCGACCAGACTGATACTGCCTTGCAGCAATATGTGGACTTCAATTTAGGACTGTTTTCTTTTGTGGGGGCTGCGTTGAACAGTCGGAAAATAAGACGATTGACACGTGTTGTTGAGGCTGTAGCAAATGACACTGCCATTGCACTTGGGAATATCACTGAAGAACTTCAGATTTCTAGGATCGTTACGCTCCAAAATAGAATGGTGTTAGACGTAGTTCTAGCTGATCGTGGGGGGGCATGCAGAATTATCGGAAGTAGCTGCTGTGTTTATATACCTGACAATTCTCCATCTGTTTATGATGCCATTTCAAAGCTACATAAGATAGCTGCTGAAATACACCCGGACAATGGAACTTGGACACTTTCCGGATGGTTCTGGTCAATGCTCACCACTTGGGGTTGGAAACTGCTAACGATTCTATGTATCATTGTTGGAATACTGTTCTTTGTATGCTTATGTATCCAATGTGGCCCAGCCTTATGCTCAATGTGTTTATCAGCTTGTGTACCATCGAGACGAGTTCTTGCCCATGACAAACTGATGCTTCAAAAAGAAGTAATTCAGATAATGTTGATAGATATCGAAGATGAACACCCTGACTATGTTCACTATGAGGTAGCTTCAGCTAAACGCTAAAAGGGTCGTCTGTTGTAATTTGACAATGGCCGAGTTAGCGCTTAGCTGTGCTACACGTTTTTCCGCTTAAATTGACTATACATGAAACCGCCATTTTTGTATGTTACGGCGGCCATCTTAGACCATAAGCAGCCTCGTGGCTAGCGTGCCCTTTAGTCCGTTGTCCGTACCACTGACCACTCAAGTTTGCCCAGCAACAGGCTATTTTTAGTATTGGTCAACCCGTACATGCGCAGTCCTCACTGACCAGTCGCCCCTCAGGAATGTGCCACCAAACTGACCAGCGGGGTTGAAACCCTCCAATGAGCTGGCTGTGTTCCAAAAGATGACCTTATATGTACATAACGCTTTGTAACCTTGTGCCGCCTGTCTTTTATTACCTGTAAAACTGTATAAAAGAACGAGTCACACCGATGTTCGGTGTGATACTTCTTGCATTACCGAAGGGTGCTGTAGGAATGTACCACCACCCCATGGGGTCTTAATAAACTTGTTCTTTGAATTTTACAGCTTCCGTGCCAACAGTTCTTTCAATGCAAGTGGGTTATCTTCGGAACATGTAGGCCTTGGGAACCCAATACTACACAACTATATAAAATACAGGACAGTAGTTAATGCATACTCCTAGGATGAGACCCTATCTAGATGTACCTTAGTGTACCTAGCATGTATGAAGGTGTAAAGTCAAGAATCCCTCTAGGATAAGGTCAACGCCATTACCTGAAGTGAGAGACTGAGGGACCCCATCTTGGTCTCGAGATAAACACCCTGTGAGGGATGTCAGACCACTGCGAGCTGGAGTGTCTGTGTGCAGGAACCTCAGAATCTTGCGTCAGTGGGTCGGCATGGAAGTCCTTTTCTCCTCTGACTACCTCAGCAAGATATGGTGTTTATATATCCAAAGTGGTACCCCAAGGGATTCTAGCTTGCCTTGTCATGTCGGTCTTAGTATGACGGAAGGAATTACCCTTATGCATACTTATATTCAGTAGGTGGTTGCCCTGCTGAGTTTCCAAGAATTCTCATGCATAATGGATGAGGCTAGTTCTCAGGGAAAACCCCACATCCTGTTAGCAGTACCGTAACTAGGTAAAAGTTCAGTCCCGGGAACAGTTATGCAGTGTAATGGTAGGTGAGAATATAGGTGAAAGGGTAGGTTGCTACCTGAACCTATTTTGGAGTAACTATATGAAACATACCAGTGTGATGTGCGACACCTGGGATCGTTACTACCGTGTAACGAAACAACTGGCCCTATTAGGCCTGTGTAAATGCCTGAGCATGTAAAACTTGTTTTACCTGAGAAACTTCTGTCAGCCCTACCAAGTACCATGCATCAGCCATTAGACTAAGGCATTTTAATGCTGTTGTCCGTATCACCACATTACCCTATATATTGGTCACGCATATCGACTCCCTGCCACAATGTGGGGATCATGAGGAGCCTAAAAAAAAACACAACTTTGCAAGCAGTGCATAATCTGTTCACTTTTTAGTGCCAAACAATTTAGCTACTGATGGGCCTTGGAAACGTTGCTATGGTGACCCGGCATAGCCAGATACATTATTTACGTCAACATGCCAAAATTATGCTCCCTCTTGAGTTATTGTCTGGCCTTTCTGAGACACAGTTACGACTATTGGATCATCTGGCGCAGGAAGGATGGTTACATTTTAAGTCTGCGAGGGTGGTGGCGTTTTAGACATTTCTTTGTGTGAGAAACACATAGGAGCATTTCTTTGTTTGCTGTATTCGGAGATCTGTAGAGGCTAACTTCTGACCTGCTAAAACTCCAAAGTATTTAACCGATGGTCCCTGCCTCTACATCTCAGGTAATCACCGTCGCATCCTCCCGTGGATCAGGCGCTCTTGGCTCACAAGTCCCTCGTGCCCCAATCTTGGATTGGCCAGCGCTTTAAT
The DNA here is from genome assembly GCF_964263255.1 of Lissotriton vulgaris. Classification (NCBI taxonomy): domain Eukaryota; kingdom Metazoa; phylum Chordata; class Amphibia; order Caudata; family Salamandridae; genus Lissotriton; species Lissotriton vulgaris. The sequence goes on from NW_028241798.1 coordinate 1,211,226, forward strand.
GAGGTAATCTTTGCCTATGGCCTGTTCCCTGGCTCCTCCGACGCCCAGAACCACAGCGTCAATTTCCCGGTGGCGACTGGCCTCTCCGAGGTACGTGCCTTCTGTTTCCAATAGCGTGACCTACCACAAAATCTGTCACTGCATACAGGTAGTCAGCACGATAAGTAAATGTAAATGTAAATGTATAGGCATTTATATAGCGCACTACTTACCCGTAGGGTCCCAAGGCGCTTCGACCGCTGCGAAACCCTTCCTGGCTTCCCTGAGAGATGGTCCCTTAATGGGTATCTCCAGGGTCGAGACCAGGCATCCCCGGCGGTCTGGTGGGGCCATTAGTGAAGATGAGGCAAGCTAATGCCCTGAGTTGCCGAGTGTGATCGCTGATCAGAGTGGGCACCAAGGCGAGAGAATTATCGAGTCCGCTGACCCTGGTCCAGAAACCTGCCTCGCCGGGAATCGAACCCTGGTCCCGGGCCGTCCTCTGCTCTCGGGTCTGCCGCCTCTAACCAGTGAGCCACACTACTTCGCTACCAGTGAGCCACACTACTTCACTAAGTACATTAACCCACAGAGCTAGCTTTCAGAGATTGTAGGCTGCGCATATGTCTGCCAATACTGAGTCCTACTATACCCAAGAGCTATTGCAAAAAGCTAAAAAAAACAATGAATTTTTAGCCATGTGTTGGATTTAATCCATCATTATTTTTTATTTTCAAAGACTTTCAACGAACACAAAATACAAACTGTTTTTATAAATATGTGCGACACCTAAAAACCTTTTGGAGGACAGACGTGCACAAAGAATTACAATTAAATGCACAAATTCAAGCAACCTCTTTCATACTCGTCACCCGAGACGTAAGCAGACTCAATTCACGCTAACATTGACAATCAAGCCTTCAAACTCACAAAGAAACCAACATGTAACACAGAAAAGAAAAATAAATAAATAGAACCTATGTCAAACCATTGGGTTCATTTCAATTGTATGTTATGCAAATTTAGCAGGGGTAAATCTGTTTTTTTTTTTAAATCATCCCCTAATCCCAATGCTAAGTGTACAATTCTATTCAAAACATTAGTCATACATGTTCATTTTGACATAGGATACAACAAGAAAGGTCGACGCGTTTCGAACCGGACCCTTTGTCCGATTCTCATCAGGACCACATAGAAAATCTGAAAGAGGAAAACAAAATATTCCCTTACAATCAAAGTCTTATTCGATGTACCAATAATTGCACTGAAACAGTAATACATCACCACCACAAGCATAGTGCGCCCCCTACGTTAACTTTCAATTGGTTTTCCAAAATGTTTTTCAAAAAGGCCGCTTCAGTAAAAAAGATGAAAAACGTGCACATCTGTGAAAATGAGTTAGTCACCGATTAGTTTTGGACTTGTTAGTACCTGCTGTCAAGCTTATTCCGGTCATAAGGCTTGGTTTTTATCTATTACCTGTGGGGTGGCAGGTCAGAATGACACTTTATGGATGATGGCGCTCGGCTGTAGTTTGAAGCAGTATATAATTCGTTCGGTGTCTTATGGTTAATTAGGAAAACTCATGCGGCTGTGAAATAATGAAGCAGTTTGCTAAATAAAACACTCGAGTATTGCCGTTGATCAAACAAAGGTGGTTATAGCTACGAAGTAGCGTAAATTTACCTTTAAAAGTCACCACTCAACTGGGGGTTTATTTTTCAACTCAGAATGCCCGGTCAGTTGCAGCGTGTCATTTCTGCTGTGGGCGGTGAGGCCCAACGTTATTCAAACGTTCTGCAAAAGAGGCAAGTGGAAAGTAATAAATCAATGTCCACCGTTACGCGGCATCTAGCGGCAGTTAAGTTTGGTGTTTCGCAGGAATCAAACATACCTTCAATCGTGGAACAATCTCAAGTATTTCGAACCCCATCCAAGTCTGGCGTTGCAGCACGCATCACCCGGAAGTGCTCATGTTCTTTCTGAGAAAGTTTAAAAAGAGAGAGAGAGCAATGTAGTTTGTTTTGTGGGCGGTACAGAGGGTCACATGACCGCAAAGGATGTATGGTAGTTGTAGTTTTCTTTGAAAATGTACCTAACCTGGTGTCTTATTGTTGCTCCTGTGAAGCAGATGAAAGGAGGGTGTTGACATTCCTGAAATAATGATTGGAAAGCATTTTTTGAAAAACAATTTTTTGTGGGAAGGCAGCCAGTGATTAGAGCATGTTCAGCAGGGGCAGAGCAGAAACACTTAGAATGCCCGAGGGATCTCAGAAGATTTGTTGAGACCATTTGTGACAGTATTACATTTCATAATAAGTTATACTTCGCGCTGACTCAGTCTGGATTCCATGTCACCACCTCTGATGTCGGCTTCCAATTTGGAGAGGACAGTCCATTTTATGTCATGCTCCGTATGTCCCTCAGTCTGCTAATGGCTAACCAATGGTGCATTGGTCACTAGCCTCCGAACCCTTGATTTATGTTGAGTAATCTGCTGTCGGATTTCTAGGGAGGTTTTGCCTACATATAATTTGAGGCAAGGACATAAAGTTATATTAAATGACATTTTTCGTTTTATAATTTGAAAAGACAGAATATTTCCAGAAAATGCCATTATATGAGAAGAAGTCTCCTTCCATTGTGTTGTCGCAGCACACACACATACCACATTTGTGGTGTCCCTGGACGGGCTGTAAACCCAACATGCTCCACAGTGTGGGTGTTTCTTTTTTGGGTAGTGCTGCCCGTACCATAACATTGGCAATACTCTTTTCTTTTTTAAAAGCAAAAAGAGGTGGCTGTTATAGGGTGCCATCAAGGTTCTTTATCAGATGCCAATTTTGTTTAATTCTTTTTTTGAGCTGATTAGCATTTGGGCAAAAAGTGGTTACGCAAACGATTCTCTGTAATGGTGGTTTGAGTCTTTTTTCCAGAAGGGCTTCTCGAGGGGTCCACCAAGCACGGCGCATTGCATGCTCAAGCAATTTCCTAGGGTATCCTCGATCTTTTAGGCGTTCAAATAGATTTTGAGCATGTTCAAAATATTCATCTCTGAATGTACAATTACGCTTTATCCTTAAGAATTGGCCAAAAGGTCAATTTTGGCGTACGTTTCGCGGGGGATTGCTTGTATAGTGCAATGCTTTATTGCGATCTGTTTCTTTTCTGAACAGTGTGGTTGCCAATGACTTTTCTGATGAATAGACTTCTACATCCAGAAAGGTAATTTGATGTGCTGAAAAGTTTATTGTAAATTGGATGTCTTTTGTTCGTCTGTTCAGCCAGTTCAGAAATTCTTTGAGTTGTTCCTCAGATCCGCTCCAAATGAAGAAAGCGTCATCGATGTAACGCATGTAGTGAGTGATACATGTCGTGAATGGTTTATTATTGAGGATAAATTTGTCTTCAAATAATCCCATGAATAGGACAGCCAATTCTGGAGAAAAGGGGCAGCCCATGGCTACCCCTTTGATTTGATAAAAGAAATCAGACCCAAACAAAAAATAGTTTTTTTGCAATGCAAGTGTGGCAAGGGCAATAATGAAGTCAGTTGGTACTCTGACCGGTTGTTCTCTAGTGTCTAGAAAATAGGACAAAGGCTCAAGGGCTTCTTTCTGCGGAATCTGAGTATATAGGGCAACCACGTCCATTGTAACCAATAGTTGCCTCGATGGATCATACTCTATGTGTGCCAATCTATTGATGAAAGCAGTCGTGTCTTGTGAGTGTGCTGGGACTGATGAAATTAGTGGCTTTAGGAAAAAGTCGATGTATTTAGACACCGGTTCCAGTAAAGACTCGCAACCCGAGAAGATTGGTCTCCCTGGAGGATTTGTTTCACTTTTATGGAGTTTAGGAAGGACATAGAAGAGTGGAATTCGTGGTCTCTTATTCTGAAGGAAGGATGCCTCTTTGGGTCCTAGAGAGCCTTGTTCAAGCCCCATTTGTATCAAATTGAACAGTTGTCCTTGAAGTTCTACTGTAGGATCTTTTATGATCTTTCTGTAGCAGTCATATCTCCTAGTTGTCTCATAACTTCAGTTTGGTACTTATCTGTCTGCCACAGTACTATTGCCCCTCCCTTATCCGCTTGTTTGATTACCAAGGATGGATCATTTTTTAGTGAGAAAATGGCATCTTTTTGGTCTTTAGAAAGATTAAACTTGATATATTGTTTGTTGGTCTCCATTTGGGCAATTGCTGATAACAGCGTTTTTTCAAAAATGATGACTTCTTTTGGAACTTTGTGCCCCAGAGGGCAGAAGTTAGATTTCTTCCTTAAACCTGTTACTTCTCCATTCGTTACCATTTCTTGATCTTTAAAAAAAGTTTTTAGGCTGATTTTATGACAAAATTCCAGAACTTCCAGTTTCATTTTGACAAAATCCGTCTTCCTTGATGGAACAAAAGAAAGTCCTTTTTCTAGTACAAGTTTCTCTGTGTCTGTCAAAACTCGCTCCGATAAATTGAATACTGTGATGTTTTTAATTTTTGTAGAATTGACGTCTCGTTGTCATTTCCCATGGTTGGGAGTTGTAGCGAGGTCTGCCTCTGGCTCTCCGCTGGCCTCTGCCTATAAAAGGTTGCGGGTTATTCCTCTGTGGATTTTGATTAAATTGGCCTCCTCTTCTATTAGCGCTATTAGTCTCTGGCTCGCTTGTTCCTGTTTCAGAGCCTGATGAAGATGAAGTATCTGAAAAGGTCAGAAATGTGTTTCTTGATCTACCCTGAGAGTTCTGCAGATATCTCCTGGAGTCTGTCCGGGTGTAAAAATCTTTATGGAGATACGGGTAGGTATTTTCAAGAGAGAATTTTTTTTTATTAGTTTCAAATTTGTTTGTTTTTTGGGCTACTGTATAGTCCTTAAACTTATGGATTTCCTTGTCAACCTTTTCTAGCAATGTTTTGGCATCAGGTATCAACTGGTTATTTTTTATTTCCAACTCCAAAGATTCTATTTCCTCTAGTTGTTTCTTGGATAGACGTAGAGCTGTCTCTACGGTTAGCACCATGAGATCACGGCTGCATTTCGTTTCAATGCAGCTGAAACCTTTTTTGTACTCTGGATCCTCAATGAACACCATAGGGATGTTCCGGATCTGAAGTCCCCCAGGGATTGTTCCTGCCCTTAAGTGTTGGATCAAAAAGTGTCCATGCAAATCAGTCCTGATCTGTTTTTTCTTTAGTCTTGTCAACTTATCGGACTCGTTTTGGGTCTTCGCTGAGACACTCAAGGTAGCGGAGGCAAAAGCGGGTGGGGAATTAATAAGTCTCTGAATATGTTCTTCGCTGTAAGCGAACGTGTGACTCTCAGTCATAGTCCTATTGTTGTTACACACAGCTTTGTGTTAGTAATTAAAACACCAAACAAATAACACACATACATAAAGTGAAAGTGAATTCTTTTTTAGGGAGGACCACTTGTCCACCACACAGTTAAACAAACCACTATTGTTTTCAAATAGTGAAGTCTCGCGAAAGTGGTATCCGCTTCAATGCTCGAAAAAACAAACAAGGGCCTTGACTCACCTCAGTAAGGCAGAGTCTATATACTTAAATAACCAAAAACAAAAAGCCAATACTGAGTCCTACTATACCCAAGAGCTATTGCAAAAAGCTAAAAAACCAATGAGTTTTTAGCCATGTGTTGGATTTAATCCATCGTCATTTTTTATTTTCAAAGACTTTCAACGAACACAAAATACAAGCTGTTTTTATAAATGTGTGTGACACCTAAAAACCTTTTGGAGGACAGACGTGCACAAAGAATTACAATTAAATGCACAAATTCAAGCAACATCTTTCATACTCGTCACCTGAGACGTAACCAGACTCAATTCACGCTAACATTGACAATCAAGCCTTCAAACTCACAAAGAAACCAACATGTAACACAGAAAAGAAAAATAAATAAATAGAACCTATGTCAAACCATTGGGTTCATTTCAATTGTATGTTATGCAAATTTAGCAGGGGTAAATCTGTTTTTTTTTTTTAATTATCCCCTAATCCCAATGCTAAGTGTACAATTCTACTCAAAACATTAGTCATACATGTTCATTTTGACATAGGATACAACAAGTAAGGTTGACGCGTTTCTAACGGGACTCTTTGTCCGATTCTCATCAGGACCACATAGAAAATCTGAAAGAGGAAAACAAAATATTCCCTTACAATCAAAGTCTTATTCGATGTACCAATAATTGCATTGAAACAGTAATACATCACCACCACAAGCATAGTGCGCCCCCTACCTTAATTTTCAATTGGTTTTCCAAAATGTTTTTCAAAAGGTCGCTTCAGTAAAAAAGATGAAAAACGTGCACATCTGTGAAAATGAGTTAGTCACAGATTAGTTTTGGACTTGTTAGTACCTGCTGTCAAGCTTATTCCGGTCATAAGGGTTGGTTTTTATCTATTACCTGTGGGGTGGCAGGTCAGAATGACACTTTATGGATGATAGCGCTCGGCTGTAGTTTGAAGCAGTATATAATTCGTCCGGTGTCTTATGGTTAATTAGGAAACGTCATGCGGCTGTGAAATAATAAAGCAGTTTGCTAAATAAAACACTCAAGTATTGCCGTTGATCAAACAAAGGTGGTTATAGCTACGCAGTAGCGTAAATTTACCTTTTAAAGTCACCACTCAACTGGGGGTTTATTTTTCAACTCAGAATGCCCGGTCAGTTGCAGCGTGTCATTTCTGCCGTGGGCGGTGAAGCCCAACGTTATTCAAACGTTCTGCAAAAGAGGCAAGTGGAAAGTAATAGATCAATGTCCACCGTTATGCAGCATCTAGGGGCAGTCAAGTTTGGTGTTTTCGCAGGAATCAAACATACCTTCAATCGTGGAACAATCTCAAGTATTTCGAACCACATCCAAGTATGGCGGTGCAGCACGCATCACCCGGAAGTGCTCATGTACCCGGAAGTGCTCATGTTCTTTCTGAGACAGTTTAAAAAGAGAGAGAGAGAGCAATGTAGTTTGTTTTGTGGGCGGTACAGAGGGTCACATGACCGCAAAGGATGTATGGTAGTTGTAGTTTTATTTGAAAATGTACCGAACCTGGTGTCTTATTGCTGCTCCTGTGAAGCAGATGAAAGGAGGGTGTTGACATTCCTGAAATAATGATTGTAAAGCATTTTTTGAAAAACAATTTTTTGTGGGAAGGCAGCCAGTGATTAGAGCATGTTCAGAAGGGGCAGAGCGGAAACACTTAAAATGGCCGAGGGATCTCAGAAAATTCGTTGAGGCCATTTGTGACAGTATTAAATTTCATAATAAGTTGTACTTCGCGCTGACTCAGTCTGGATCCCATGTCACCACCTCTGATGTCGGTTTCCAATTTGGAGAGGACAGTCCATTTTATGTCATGCTTCGTATGTCCCTCAGTCTGCCAATGGCTAACCAATGGTGCATTGGTCACTAGCCTTTGGTTATTTAAGTATATGGACTCTGCCTTACTGAGGTGAGTCGAGGCCCTTGTTTGTTTTTTCGCGCATATGTCTGCAGCAGAGTAGTAACCTGGCATCCGCAGGTTATGCGCACATAACTCCTGTCACTGTATTTACCAGTTGAACTACCCCATAAGAATGTAAACGTGTGACCTGCCAGTTATACATAGGTCAGAGCGATGATAAAGCGAGATCCGCAGCCAGTGCATTAATCCACTGAGCTCCTGTATAGCCACACAAGTGTGTGTTCCGCTTCATGCAATATGTGTGTACGCATTTACAATGCAGTATAGCGAAACGCTTGCATGAGATTATTTCGGGGCTCTTTGTAGGTGTAATTACATTTAGCAATACTATATTTAAGTGTTATTATGATAGATTTTCTGTAACATTTTTCAAATACAGGGCCCTTCTTAGTATAGGGCGGCCCACCGCTTTCTGAACAGGGAAGAATAAAAGGCGCACGCCACGCGGTGCGACCATGTGCCTCTTACCTCATGCAGAGGTATGTTTGAGCCACTTTAACCCACTGCTCTGCCTTTCCCACATTGGAAGCGAGGGCCGGACTAGTAAAAAGATTCTTTCTCATCTCTCCAAGCCTTTCAGAGGCTCCGGTGTATTGTGCTATCTTTCTTCCTCTGCAGACAAATTGATTTTAGGGAGACGCATGCTTTCACGTGCAACTTGAAAACATATGTTCAACACGTGTAAAAAAGGTGAGTTTGATCTCATCTGCAAACATTATTCACTCCTTGTTACATATGCACTTTGGGAAGAGTTTGCGTGGCTCCTTCTGCTCACAGCGCTTTCACCTGGTTTGTGTTCAAGTCGCCCGGTGGCTCAGTGGACTGAGGTGCGCACAGACGATTCTTTGGTCATAGATTCCTCTTGCAGGGTGCGCAGCATTAGATGCACACATAGAATCTGTTATCAATGCCGAAGCTCCACTTTAAAATCTATGCCGGGCAACAGCATTATGCTGTGGCTTCTTACGGAACCAATAGGTATAATTACAATCTTTTTACTGAGGAGTGTATCCTGTTACTTGGTGAGAAGGGATTTGAGATGGGTGGAAGACAGAAGGGAATGGTTTGGGGGTGCATGGTCGGAAACAAAGTCCATCCAAGGTGTGCCTTTGAATTACCTACATTTCCCGTTCCCTGTCCTGATTTTGGGAATGTTCATATTTGCTTTGGAAATGCTCGATCTAAACACAGTCTCTCCAATCTTGAGCGTTGAGTCACAGAGCCCTGCCATTCTCTGTCCATACACGTCGGCTGCCAGGGCTCCCAGTGGGCAGGCACAGTGGAGCCAACCAGTGCCCCTGATGGACAGCAGCAACCTCTACAGGAGGGACAAACTCCTGGGAAAGGTATGTGTACGACATAACAGCTCAAGAGGTTCTTGCACTAGCTGCAGATGTGTGTGCAGGGTAGGTGTTCGAGGTGAACAGCGTGCCTGCTGCAAAGATCTGTGTATTGGGTTGGTCTATGTGTAAACTGCAAGTTATAGTTTCAAGCATTGCAGCTCAGGGAATGTGTGCGCCTCTGCTTTAATGTGTACATCTTGCAAGAAACGAAGGGGTGGAGCTTGGTGAAAGAGCACAGACACTTATTGAGTCTGCTGAAAAAAAACCTATGTGAAAACGACAAGATGCAGACTTGATTCCATACTGTTAGCAAAGTGATTGTATGTGTCATCCATGACGGCAGGAAACTAGTTTGAACCTGAGCGCAGGGTGGTTTTGGTGCCTGTTGCAATCATCTGTGTCCAGAGAATGGGGTTCGCTTCTGTATCCAATGCAGCCTTGAACCTCTGCTCCCACTGCACCTGACGCTCGTGCTTTGCAGCAGTTTTACAACCTTACAGTTTTAGGTTGCTCAAACTGGTGTCATTTCTGATATTTATATATTTCCCTCATCTTCATTGCTTGATTTTACTCACGAGAAAGTGTCACTCAGAGTCGTTGAATGTCAATCATAATTACACTGAAATTATGAAAATGTCACACATAAGCTATCTGAAACATTGGCAACTATCATGTTAGTACCAGGCGTCAGAATTTGGAAAAAACGGGGACCCCTACTCATAAACTATTCACTACTAGTAGGGATTAAAGTGAACTATTTTTTGAAAAGCAGAACAGTAGTGAACTCAATTAATAAGCCAACAAACCCAAGGAAACCACATACAAATTATTTAAATAAATATAGTGACATGTAGACAATATTGATTGAAACAAAACATATTGTTTGTATACAAAATAGTCTTTTTAGTTTATTTATATTATTTTCTTCATTTTTGTTGAAAATTTCTTTTGTAAAAATACATATATTCAATAAAAAGGTCAATGACATACATTTTATAATTCAATTAGATTGTGAAGACAAGTTGAAAAACAACAAAAGAAAAAGAAACACAAATGACTAAGTTGTTGGGTTGGGCTAGTGGAGTTAGCAAAGCGGTGGATGGAATGTATGCGGCCAAAGCTATGGTGTGAGCTCTAGACATTCTCGATGGTCTTTTGATGCTTTGAAGCAAGGTAGCCTCTAGCCCCTCTTTTTTTCTAATTATACTCCTATGATATCCTAACATGTGCACCCCTGTGTGCATGCACACCAGTACCGGCACGGCACGGACCGCAGCAGTACATGTTGTGCAGGTACAGCCTTTGACGTTTGATGTTCCCATTGCGGTGCCTATTTCATGGGAACGGCGGGAGAAACTCCTGATCTGGCGGAAGGTTTGTACAAGGGTTTGGCCAAACTCAAAATAAGGCCCAAATAATGACCTTAATTTGGTTAATTCTCCATCTGAATGTTAGCAAAGATATCTGGGGTGCTCGCCTCTAGCCGCTGTGTTTTTTTGATATGTTACATGAACATGAGGGTAAAAGGAGAAATAGGAGCTTACAATTGAGACCTCCTTTTGGGGCATGGAAGTTTTACCTATTAAAGATCTTGTTCACCCATTATGTACACTGGCAACTATAATTAATTTTCTATGTTTGTCGTGCCCCTTCGGTGTCTAAGCCAAAACCATGGTGATCATTGTCTCACTATATAATGCTAGATCACATATATCAATCAAAATCTTACCATCTATCTGCCTATTTTTTAAATCTTTTTTTTAAATAGCTTTTGCCAATGGTTTTAACGAATTTAATATAGCCTTATAGCCCGCCGTAGAGGGCTATACCGGCTATTAAAGGCCCTCTCCAGCGTTAAAGGCCCGAGCCGAAGGCCAGGGCCTTTAACAAAGTAGAGGGACTTTAATAGCGGTATAGCCCATCTACAAAGGGCTATACGGCTATTAGAACATTCTGTCACTAGAGGACAGAATGTTCTAACAAAAAAACAAAGCCTTTTGGGAGCGTGAGGGGATTGGAATCCCCTCAGGCTCCCTGAAGCCTTTGTTGACAGCCAGAGCTGTGAACATAGAAACATTGGAATGTTGGAGCTCCAGGCTTATACCAGCCATTATAAGCCCGGAGCACTCCATTGTTTTCAATGGAGCTCCCAACATTCCAATGTTCTAATATAATATGGTACTGTGGTCTGACATATTTAAAGCTAGTTATTTATTTGCATCGTATGTCTAATTGCTTGACTAGTTTGTTGCTGATGCTATCTTGTTCTCCATTCAAGCATAAAAAACATTACTAATAATAATTCAATTGAATTGAACTGAATATCATTTTACAAGCTGTGAAAGAATATCAAGAACATGTTACATATACATCAGTCAGCCCAGAACATCTGTTGAAAGCAAAATAAAGGTATAAAGACCTTGTAGTGAGGTATCAATGACCAGGACTATTCGGGTGACCTTGTGTGGTTATCTACAGGGCACCTGCACCTGAACGGAAAACCCATATTTTAATTAAGATTTCCAGCTCCTTTAAAATCTTTGAAATCATCAGCCCTGTAGCTGTGAGATTAGACCTTCGAAACAAGTTTTCTATGTCCATTCAGGATTCTTTGTCCTTGGCATCACCCATGGTTGAAGGAACATGTATCTCAAAACACCCATCTCCCATTCAAATGAATTAAGATGCTCAGCATGAGGTGTGTGGTATCATGGATGCAAAATGTATCATATGACGTTTAGTTTGCTTTGTGCATGGAAGAGTTATGGGTTGGAAATGAGAACCTTGGAGCCTACATCCACACTCCAGGCTGAAAACAGCAATTTTTCTTATGTGCTCCAGACAAACCAAAACCTCTGGGAGAGATGTACTGTCATACCTGGTGCTCCCTCATGCTGGTGACAGGAACTCACCCATTGCGGACCCATCTGTGAATAGTTTGTATGGGGCCCAGTACTGTCTTAGTATGCTTGTCCCAATCAAGAGTCTTCTCAGGGCGCACATCTTGAAGTTGCCTGGTGCAAACTTTGGCCTATGGTCATCTCATTACCCCCAATTCACTGTGAACCCATTGCCCATGACAATACATGTTTTACACATGACAATACATCTTAGTAGATGCACTCAAGTAGAGCGGGCAAGCAACTGTCTCCCAAAATGTCTGCACCTCTGACAGGAGCCCAAGGGCCAGATGTAGGTAGCCCAATACCGGTCGGTAACGGCCGAAAATTGGTATTTTCGGCCATTACCGACCGGTATTGAGCATTTGGGATGTAGGAGTCCGAAAATCGTCCAATTCGGTAAATTTACCGAATCGGTAAAGTTACTGAATCAGTAAAATACCGAATCGGAAAATATACCGAATCGGTAAAGTTACCGAATCGGTAATTAAGAAGTGGTAAAATTGAATAATGAGATGTAGGTAAGCACTGAAATACCAAATTTGCTTCAAATTCGGTATTTAAGAGTCGGTATTTACCATGGATTGGAATCAGGTGGTAACCAGGTGCAACCCATAAAAAAAGGCCCAAAATGCAATTCTTCTTGCACAATGGCGGCATTTTATGTCATTGCAAGACAGCTACGGCTACAGGAGGAAGGAGAGAGGGAATGGCAGAGAGAGGAGCAGGTCTACAGAGAGAGGATCACCCTGTTCATGCTCACAGAGGCAGAGATTCTCCAGAGGTACAGGTTGGACTCAGACACCATCTTGGACCTCATCAGGGATCCCCACCCACTGTTTGAGCACACTTCCCCAAGGGCACACGCTATCCCACCACACGTGCATGTGCTGTGCAGCCTACACCTGCTTGCGTCTGGTAGCTACCAGAGTGTGGTTGCTGCGGTAGGTGGGGCGACCCAGAGCAGCCTGTCAAGGTTTTTCCACAAATTCCTTGACGCCATGTTACAGAGGATGGACCATTACATATCTTTTCCTGCAACCCATGCTGAACTGGTCCATACAAAATCAGACTTTTACCAGATGGCACGATTCCCCAATATCATTGGCTGCATTGATGGCACGCACATTCCCATTTGTCCCCCTGCTGCCACCGAATATATATACAGGAATAGGAAGTCAACGCACACCATCAATATGCAAAGTGCGCCATAACTGACCTTGGGGCAAAATTCCCTGGGAGTACCCATGACTCCTATATATTTCAAAACAGCGGCATCTATGCACGGCTGACTGCAGGGGAATTTGGTGAAGGATACCTCCTAGGTAAGACACAGTCTGCGACCCCCAACGCCTATTGCATTTAGAAGTACATGTATGCATGCAAGTAATGTATTACCATTTCCTTTTAGGAGACAGTGCATATGCCCTCCGCTCCTTCATACTCACCCCCTACCTCAACCCCTCAACACCTAGCCAAAGGAGATATAACCGGGCCCACAAGAGCACAAGAAATGTAGCGGAGCGTACGTTTGGTATCCGGAAAAGCAGGTTCAGGTGCTTGCACAAGAGTGGAGGTGCAAGGCAGTATACCCCCATCACCTGCTGTAAGATCATTGCTGCCTGTGCTATGTTGCACAACCTTGCTGTGAAGAAGGTTACTGAGGTGGAGTTGTCAGACTATGAGGATCATGACTACGACATTGCTGTGCCTGAAACACAGCCTGCTGGAGTGGCAACACCAAGTGATGGCAGATACAGACGTGATGAGATTACACGCAACTATTTCTGAGTAAGTAATGAGACACAGACAGGTTGTGTACGGTAACAACGTAATTTAATGTGGCCACAACGTACAAGCATGGAAGTGCAACAAAACAAACATTATAAACGTGGGGACTGTATGTCCCGGGTTACTTCAGCCATGCCCGGTAAAGTCTCTTGCGCCTGCGCTTCCCTGAGCCACTAGGATGTTTCTTGCTCTGTTCGGCATGCCCTGCAGCCTCAGCTGGGTGACTGCTACTCCTCCGTGGCTCCAGAACAGCGCTTGCCATGCTGCTCCGGCTACTACTGTCTTCAGCCTCTGCCACGTCCAGGACTGGATTTTGTGCAGTGTGTGAAATAAGCATAGCCTCTAGTGCACTTGTGATTCTGGCCATGCCCCTGGTGACCTCAGCCGTGTTCTGGGTCAAGGCCTCCTACATATTTATCCCCCTACGGCAAAGCAGGGATGTGGCAGTGGCCAGACGGTTGATGGCCGTATTGTGGACACGGGCCTCCCTGCGCCGTGTGTGGGACAGACTGTCTAGTTTGAAGCAGAGCTGTGTAATCGAGTTGGTCATCTGCTGCATCCCAGCTGCTATATTTGCATTTGTTTTTGCAACCTCCCTATTTGACTCAACAATGTCACTCATGCCCTTCCCCATATCTCCTATTTTCTCATTCAGGACTCAGAATTGGCGATGGCAGGCTTGGATGGATCTGCCCAGCATCCGTTGTCAAAGTTTCAAAATGCTTTATTCGGTTTGTACAAGTACAACCATATAGCAACATACATCAATGCAGTTCAAATCACATTTGTAAAAAGAAAGAATAATGAAACTTTTTTTTAAAACAATTACATCGATATCCAAGCCAATCTGGTTAAAACCTGTAAGATATATCTCATTTGTATACAGAGTTGAAATTAATCACTATATTTAGCAGCAATTAGAGGTTTAGTGCAAAACATGCCAAGTAAAATAGTGCAAATCAGAAAAGGCCTATGATGGGCATAAAGTGCAGTGGTATGTGCAAAATATGCAAGGTTATAACTAAAGTGCAATGTCTTTATAGACTCTTACGTATTTTAGCAGCAGTTTGTATACGAAAAATTTAAAAGGACGTTAGTGCAAAAAAAGGTACAAAGCCAGGAGACAATCATTACCATGGATACACAATAAATATGAAGTACAGAATAACCAAAATTCATATATAAGAGAAATGCATGTGGTTTAACAGTAACTCACAGTTAGTCATAGGATGTGTTTACCAACGGGGGAAAAACAAGGGGAATCATATAATAATTGATTTCCTGTGCCCAATGCATTTGAGAACATAGATGGCTACACGGTAACACACATTCGGGGAGGACAAGTCAAACAACAATTGCATTGCAGCTCTTATATTGCACGTACTGTATTCTAAAAATAGTTGCTTCAGATAAAACTTTCTAAAACCAGTATAAAAATTACAAAATAGTAAAAAGTGGCAGATACTCTGTTTGGATTTCCCATCGCATGGGCACAGACATGACCCGGGTTTTTTTAAAGTAGGGAAAGCCACCAGATGGTGGACTATGCCCAACCTCAGGCGTGCTAGAACAAAGCGATGGGAGTTAATATTAACAAATGTAAGATAGGATGGGAATCCTGTGCTTAAATTGTACTCCAGGTACAATTTGAATGTACTTTGTTTAGCGTACCCCTTCATTCTGATCCCTTTTGCATGATCCATATAGGTCCATATAGGTGGTTTTGAGGTCACGCTTCGTTAAAACTAATTCTGTTGGGATATCTTTAAAAATATCCTGACCAAAAAGGATCTTGTACCAGGAGAAAATGTGTTTTAGCCAGGGGATTTTTGAGTGCTGATCCAATTTAATACAGTCTAAAATTACTTCCTGGGTAAACTTAGTTTCTTCTTTAGCCCATATGGATCGCCAAAGAGAAAGAGTACGCAGTGCAATCAGATCTGTGGCATGATTTATGCCTAGCTCCCTATGGGTGATCTCATTTGACGCTAAAGCAGGGAGACATAGTAAGCGTTTCAGGTACCTGTTTTCCTCCTGCTGAATGAATAGGGCGATCTGGGAGTTGTATCCCCATATACCTGCTCCATATAGGGCAGAGGACATACACCTTGAGTTGTAGATGGAGATCATCTCTCTTATTCTGCGACCCCCCAGTTTGGAAGCGAATCTGAAAATACAATTTGTATTTCTAGTCATCTTCATGCCTACACAGGATTGCTCGTTTACCCATCTCCCATCTCCTGAGAAGGTAATGCCTAGATAGCAGAAATGTTGCACAGACTCAAGTTTATCCCCATCTAAGAAAAATGACTTACTTTTCTTTAATTTCTTACCACAGGTCATGGTCATAGTCTTGCCTTTGTTAATTTTAAGCTTTCTGCCCTTAATAAAAATGTTGAATTTCTCAATTAACTTTTGGAGCCCATTCGCGGTCCTAGAAATCAGGACCGCGTCGTCCGCATATAAGAGGACGGGTATTTGTTTTCCATTAATAATGGGGGCATCGGCAAAAGATTCTTGTAGGAACTGGTCAACCTGGTTTATAAAAAGGGAGAATAACAAGGGAGCAAGAACACACCCTTGTCTGATTCCTCTGCCGGTTTTAAAAAAGGGGGTGCATTCTCCATTCGATCCGAATCTGACTTTACTTGATAAGCTGCTATACATTCTGGCCAGTAAATGAATAATTTCTGGGGGTGCGCCCATGGCAAGTAATGTTGGCCAGAGCAGTGTGTGTTCCACTAGATCGAACGCTGAGCTTAGATCGGCAAAGCACATGAACAAATTCCCCTACTTGGCTTTTGTGTACTTGCCGATAATAAGCTCGAGGTTCACACACTGCTCCATGGTTCCTATGCCCCTTCGGAACCCATACTGAATTGGTGACAGGACATTTTTATCTTCGGCCCAGGACTCTAATCTTACCAGAAGCACGCGACTCAGTATCTTTAGTGACGAGTCCAGGAGGGAAATTGGGCGATAGTTTCGTGCTTCAGCCCTTGAACCTTTTTTGAAAAGTGGCACCAAGATAGATTGACCCCATGAGGTAGGTAACTCGTCCTCAATAGCAGCATTAAAGTAGCGTGTTAAAATAGGGGCCCATAAATCAATCTCGGATTTGAAGAAGTCCACAGGGACCCCGTCTGGGCCCGGGGCTTTCCCCCCCTTGCTCTTCTCAATTGCCTCCCGCACCTCATTTAAAGATACCGAAAACAATAATTTCTCCCATTTAAAACAGGTTGGCGTTTCAGTTAGGACATTAAGATTTGGAACCGAAATAAAATCATGGGTACAATCAGAGTTAAAAATCCCAGTAAAGTGTACAATCCAGGCCTGACAACTGACATGCGAGGTTAGTTCAGGAATATTGTCGTTCTTCAAGAACGGGCTATTTACAGTGTCCCAGAAAAGTTTATGATCTTTGGTTTCTGCAGCCTGATCTAATTTAGCCCATGCCTCGTCCTGTAATTCTCTCTTCCGGGTGGATAGTGCAGTTTTATAGTTATAACGCTCTTCCCTGATCTTACAAGGGTCTCTTGGTTTGGCATCAAGCGAAATTTTTAACCTTCTTAATGACTGAGCACAATTGTCATCAAACCACCCTGTCTTGACTTTTCTTGGATTCCGGGTTTTGCGTGTCAGTGATTTCTCGATAGCTTGTGTAATAGTTAGAAATTTAGATAGCAAGGTTCCTGGGCATGATGTCGGGGATAAACAGTACTCCACCTCTCCGTAGCAGTTTGTGATTACATTAGTAACAAATTTAACGGGGTCAACTTTTGTCCACTTCACCCTTGTCCCGTTCGGCCTTCCTACGGTGATGTCCTGAATGGGTTGACCATAGGTGTTCCTTTTGGTCCCCCAGCCCAGTAGTTCAACAGATACACTATTATGGTCACTGACCGTTTGTTCAATTACCCAAACATTAATATAGGTTACAGAGCAGGATATAATAATATGGTCAATAAAAGAATGGCTATTCCTTCCATGGAATGTTGGACATCTGGCGTTGTTTGCATTCGTATTGCATTCAAGGAGTTCCAGATCATATTTGGCCAATAAGTTATTCAGAGCACTGCCAAGGTTGTTATGAGGGAAATGATTGTATACACATGTTGTTTCCCTTCCAGAGTATTTCTCCCTGTGGCCGCATGCCCCCTTAAGTGCATAAGTGCATGTTTTGATGTTAAAATCTCCTGCCCACAGAATGGCAGCTGGTTTGGGTGTACTTAATAACATTGCATCGATGGCCTGCTCGATATCAGAAATGAACATCCCCTGTTTGTGCCCGGCAATATTGTTATAAAAATTCACTATTATTAAGTCTCTGTATCCACTGTGGGCCAAACGCAGATCGGAAGCGTGTTCTCCTAGGACTACCTGATCACTAACCCAGAACTCAGTCAATGTTGTAGATAACAGAGTCACTAGCCCGCCCTTGGCTCGACTAGCCTGGGAAGCCACAGCCAGCACATTGAAAGAGGTATATCCCTCGACGTGTACTTCAGCCCTATCCCAGGTTTCTTGTAGGCAAATTATGTCATAGCCCTGTTTAATAAAGTCAGCCCATACGGGGGTGTTTACCTTGGAAGCTAGCCCGGCTATGTTCCACGTAATAGCCCTCAATGACTCTTCCCTGGATACTTGAGGTGGAGCAGTAGCTGTTGTGGCTGACGGTATTATTGGGTTACCCAGATGATTTTCAACTGTACAAGTGGTGTTGTCTATCATGGTTAGATCATTTAAGCTTATTACAGGGATGTCTGTTGGAGGTTCCCCTGCTGTATTATTGCCCATTAACCTAGGGGCCTCACTTGCAGGAGGTTCTTCAACAAGGGTATTCACGAGTCAATCGTTTTCATCTAGGGAATTAAATATCTGGAATCTGTTTGATGTTGGGACTGTAAATTGACCATAGATGTTGTTTCCAGGCCCGATGGCATTGTGGTAATTAAGGTAGTTGGGGTTTGGCATTCTGTACAAATTCATAGGAGGTTGTGGGGCGTGCTGATTACTAGGGTCGTGAAGGATCAAGGGGTACCCAGCTGATTGTACTGGTGCCTGCTGTACTAGTGGGTAAGGTGTGTTAATTGCTCTAGGATGTTTAAAATTCTGCACCGGAATCTTGAACCCCACCAGATTTCTGTAAAAGTAGTCCAATGGGAACAGGGTTGTATTGTAATCATTGTCTGAAGGGATGGGCGCGTTCAGGATGGAATCTCTTGCCCATTCGGTGGTTTTGTAGTTTATGATTCCACAGTCCCCATTAATTTCCTTTTTACTGGGGCCCACCCACCCTACCCTTTGAGTTGAAATGATCTGGCCTGCCCCACTTAAGGGGAATCCACAGTTATGGACGAGCCAGTGTAAAATTTTGTTTTTAAGTGTTTCACTATTTTCAAATTGGGAGGGTTTAAGTTTTGGTACATTGGCACGGATAGCCACGTATGGCCTACTTTCTGGTGGGAGATTGATCACAGCAGGAATAATGTTATTATAATAGCTACGCGCTGGTGGATTCCTGCTTACTGAAGGGTGACCCATGGGCACCTCCCCAGTTGCTCTGAGGGAAGAGGATGTTGAAGGGCCATTGTTGGCATTGCCTGGTGTGTTGGTATGTGAATTTGCAGGTTTACCGGGGGCTACTGAGGGGTTCACATTTCTGGCGGGTGGAACCTGTGGTTTAGATGTATTATGGACAGTCGTATTGGCCTTATTCACAGTCGGTACATTCAAGATGGTTTGAGTAATTTGTGGACCCAGGTGTTCAAGGATGTCTAATTTGGCTAAGCCCAATTTTTCCAGGTTTTCCACCTTTTTACCTATTTGCTCAAGTTTATCGTTTAGGGGAGCAATGAGGAGCTTCATAGCATCCATAATGTGATCCATTATAGACTCCATAATGACTGCGGGTCCTGGATTTGGCAGTGGTGGTTCACTTCCGTTGGTCTGTTCTAAGGGAGGTGATGGTAAAATTGCCTTCTTTCTTCTACCCCTTTGTTTCACGCATCCCCAACTAAGGGCTGGTAATTTTCTATTATGGATGCGTCTAGATCTGCGATGGGCAGTGCCATGATTGGTCGTACTGTTGACGCTGCTATTATTGGGTAGGTCAATTGTGTGGGTGGTATCTTCGTTGTCGCAGGAAATCAATATTGCGCTAGGCGTATTGCTAGGGCCTGGTTCCTCAGATGGTGTTACATTAATCTGCAAATTAGGAGTTAGGGACAGGCGGCTGTCCCTATCTTGGAATACTGTTGGAAGTGTAGGAGGATCTTCTATGGGAGGTGGCACGGCCCCGGGGAGGCCTGTGTAGGATTGCATTAAAATAGAATCATTTGATAATGCAGTCACATTTATGTTATGTACAGTACTGTCGGCAGGTTGTGCTGTTCGCTGAATTAGACAAGTGCTGGGTGGTAGAGACAATCGTCTCTCAGTATTTTCAATGGCATTTGCTACCACCACGATTGTCTGTTGAAGCATACGATCAATAGCAGTTAGCGTTGGTAACGGTGTTTTAGTTTGGGCGGTGATCCTTGCAACAGAACGTGTGTTAATGGGCGTTTTTTTTGCCATGCTTTTAGTGGTGGATTTGGATTCAGTAGGAGCCATTTGCAATATGCTTTAAATCACAAATTTAATACCTTGGTGATCAGTACAGAATTGGCCAGGGGGTAGTGCCCAGCCCAGTCTCCTCAGGCCTCTGAGGGCCACAGAGGGCCCGCCCTTTGCCCGGGCTTAGCCCCGGGCACGGCCCCGTGCGCGGTCCCGCGACGCGGGAAGGCCGGCCCCTTAAACAGCGCCTCCGGGCGCCAAGCCTCGACGCGACTTCCGCTCGTGTCGCGGAGGCTTCTGGGTGTTGTAGTCTCAACTCCCCCTGCTCAGCTGCAGACCCGGTGTTGGAGGGCTGCAGCGGGGGGGGGAGACAGCAGGCGCGGCGGTGGAGGCTCTGGACCCCTGTCAGGCGAGGCTGGTGGCAAATCTGGGTCCCTGGATGCAAACAAGTGAGCAGAAGGACGGACAGGCGAGCAGGTAGGCTCGTGTGCTGATACTCTGTTAGGCGCCATCCGTTGTATGCGCACCATGCTCCCCTCCAGTCCACGGAACACAGTGCCATCTCCACGTACACCTGCACTGCTGGGAGTGCGTTGTGGTCTGCGCGCTGTGACAGGCTCATTTGATTGCTGCAGAACTCACATGTACATTGATTTGAGCCTCACCCTCACCCTCTGCTGCCTCCATTACTGGTAGTGGGGCCACGACACTCCTCCTGCCTGGCGGGGTTGCAGGAGTGGACATGAACAGTAATGGGGAGGTTTCTGGTGAGAAAACCAGGGGGGGATTGTGACAGCTGTGGGGAGTGCAGCAACTCATGTGTCTGTACTGTCTCATCTTCTTGGGAGACGCCAGTCATGTCACCCTCCTCCTGCGAGGCTTGTACTTGGCTTGGCCCTGCTTCATCACTCTCCTCCCTCGCTGGTGCAGTCCCTTCTGTTGCTGTTGGTCGACTGGCTGATTTTGCACCTAGGTATAAATAAGCGTATATCAACTGTGTGCTACTGTGTCACAGTCACTACAATAAATGCTTTACACATTTCACTTTTATTTATCTGCATTACTTTCAGTGACTTGCTGATGTCTGCGCATTTACACATGGACTTACATTAGCTGACTACATTTCCCATAATGCATTGCTCCTGGATAGTGCTAGCAGTACTGGACTGGGGTTGGCTTGTCCACAAAGGGTAAAGGGAAGCAGGTTGGTATGGGGTGCCATGCTGCACATGCGTCTTACCTTTTTTTGTTGCTCTGGCTGAGCTGTCAACATCTCCAAGTCCCGAGACGCTCTCTGCCTCAATGGTAGAGGCCACCAACTCCTCCAGGTCAGTCAGGGGGGGCGCTGGATTCCTGCCTCCACCGGTGACACCAGCCTGCTTGTGTATTTCAGACATCTTCTTCTTGGTGAGGCTCCTAACGTCATAAAATCTTTTTTTTAGATCCTCAATATTCCTGGGTGTGACTCCCACTGCATTGACTTTTTCTGCAATTGCCAGCCAGATTTTTCGTTTGGCTGACTCAGGAACAGTGAGGGAGTGCCTGCCAAAAAGTTTGTTGTGCACTCTCACAACCTCCTCCACCAGTACCTGCAGCTCCAAGCTGCTGAACTTTATTTTTCTCTTTCTTTCAGCCTTCTGACTTTCACTGCTGCTTGCCATTTTGATTTAGATGTAGTTTCACCAAAACTCTCCCTGCTGCTCTGTGTCTCTGCTCTGGTCTGACTGCCTCTCCAGAACCTTCTAATTAGTTGCAGCTGCCTGGGTAGCCACTTCCTGGTAGGGAGGGGGAGGGTGGTAGCACCTGATTGGCTGTTTTATTAAGTTTCACTTTTGCTTGCTGTCCGATTCGGTATTTACCATTCATTCATATGGGCCTTTTGGCCCATAGCAATGAATGGGAAATACCGATTCGGAAAATACCGATTCGGTAAATACCTATTCGGTAAATTCCGAATGTCCGATACCGATTTTTACCGATTCGGTAAATAATACCGATTTTTCCCATACATCTCATTTACCGATTCTGGAATACCGATTCGGTAAAATTCGGTATTTAAGAATCGGTAAATCGAAGTTATCTACATCTGGCCCCTAGTCTCCAGAGAATGTGCAGTGGTTCTGCAGGAGTAATGGCCATCTTTGGTGTAGCCTAGTATTTAGGACACACCCAGACTTTCCAATCTTGCTTTTTATTTGGGCTTTTTGAGTAAATCAACATTTTTCTCATTAGCTCCAAAGTGTCATTCCTTTGACGCCTGTTTCTGTTGAAGACTTCTCCCAGAATGCACCTTTGACAAGTAGCATGGCAACTACATGAAAATGCATTTGAGACTGTCAATGTAAGTTGTAAGTGCCTATTTTCTTGCAACATACCATAAGAACTCTTTCTCCATTCTACTCTGTAGCTACTGGAAAGTGTAAGAATTAATTTGGAAATCACCTTATACCCTGCAACCATATACTACTTTATAGAATAACATTTCCCCAAAGCAATACAACACTTGGGGCATTTGGAAAATCTTCAGTTGTTTGACATTGTGATGGAACTGGAGGTGGCATTATGCCTTCCCACCCACTTTCACAGCTTAATTGGGGGTGGTGTTGACACATAGTTATTAATGAATCTATTTTTTCTTTCTGCAGCTCTGCGGACTATGGCTCTTAGAAACATAATGTCGAAAAATGTAACAGAGTTCAGGGATGTGATCATACTAAATGATAAGAAAAAGAGAGGGAAAGAAAAAGGGAGAGAGAACGGGGATGAAGGAAGGGCATATTAAAGGAAGTAAGCAACTCAGACAAGGAAGGGTCAAATGGATGAAAGGATGGATGCAAGGGTGAAGGACTGATGGAAGGTTTAAATAACATTTACATGGGTGGGTGAAGGAATGACAGAAATAATTTAAAGCATACAAGATGGATGGATACCAGCGATAAATGAATCGGTCGGATGAAGGGAGGTCATCTAGGGTGGGTAGGGCTTACTTGCTTCACTGATCCAAAGACATTCGAGGTATATATCAAAGTCAGTTTTGTAATAGGGGATGTTGGACTAGGCCCTTTTTTGCAGGGCCATCCCTGAACTTTTTGCCTTCCTGTATTTTTTCCCACCTGTTGTTGGTGGTTTTATGACTCTGGGCACTTTACCACTGCTGATTGGTGCTAGAGTACCTATGCTCTCTATTATAAATTGATGTATGGATTAGTTACTCCATGATTGGCTTGTTTGGTTTACTTGTTAGACCCTAGTAATGTGTACTGCATGTGCCCAGGGCTTGAAAATCAAATGCTGCTGGTTGGCTTGCAGCACTGATTGTGCCACCCACTGGAGCAGCTTGTAAAGTTTGTCTCAGGCCTGCCATGGCAGAGCCTGTGTACAGTCTGGTACTGTCATGTTGACTTGGCAAGTGCCCCCCTTGCCAGTCCCCAAACCTTCCCTTTTCTACATATCAGACACCCCTACGGTACGCCCAAATGCAGGGTGCATTGTAGGTAAAAGGTAGGACATGCCCTGATGTGTGTGGCATGTCCTGATAGTAAATTGGTAAACAGTCAAAATAGCGAGTTTTTTATTTCGACCTACACTTATATCGAGTTGCTAATATCGATGGGACAAATTATCGATGTCCAGAATATCGATGGCCAGAATATCGACCCTAAGGTAAGTAATATCGAAATTACTTATATCGATAGCGCTTAATAAATCGATAATAATATATCGATGTAAGTAATTTCGATTTACTAATATGTGTTAGAAATATTAGTTAAGTATTTAAATTAATTGTTATAATATGTGTTTAATATGTTTTTATAATTTAAAAATATATAAAAGTAAATAATATGTTTTACTACCAGAGCGGGTTGTGGGTTTATAGGGGAATAGGGTGGGAAGTAATTTATTTGTAATTAAATAATTATTTTTCAATGATTAATTTATTTTGCAATTAAATATTAATTGGCAATGAATTATTTTAATTGATTAATTGATTAATTAATTGATAATTTATGTATATTTTTAACTAAATTATATGTTTTACTACTGGAGCGGGTTGTGGGTTTATAGGGGAATAGGGTGGGAAGTAATTTATTTGTAATGAAAAAAATAATTTGTAATGATTAATTTATTTTGCCATGAAATATTAATTAGCAATGATTTATTTTAATTGATTAATAGAATAATTAGTTGATAATTTATGTATATTTTTAACTAAATTATATGTTTTACTACTGGAGCGGGTTGTGGGTTTATAGGGGAATAGGGTGGGAAGTAATTTAATTGTAATAATTAATTTTGGGTAAAGGGGTATTTTTAGGGTTCAGGGTCAGTTTTCAGTTTTTGGGTAAAGGGGTATTTTTAGGGTTCAGGGTCAGTTTTCAGTTTTTGGGTAAAGGGGTATTTTTAGGGTTCAGGGTCAGTTTTCAGTTTTTGGGTAAAGGGGTATTTTTAGGGTTCAGGGTCAGTTTTCAGTTTTTGGGTAAAGGGGTATTTTTAGGGTTGAGGGTCAGTTTTCAGTTTTTGGGTAAAGGGGTATTTTTAGGGTTCAGGGTCAGTTTTCAGTTTTTGGGTAAAGGGGTATTTTTAGGGTTCAGGGTCAGTTTTCAGTTTTTGGGTAAAGGGGTATTTTTAGGGTTCAGGGTCAGTTTTCAGTTTTCGGGTAAAGGGGTATTTTTTGGGTTCAGGGTCAGTTTTCAGTTCTTTGGTAAAGGGGTATTTTTAGGGTTCAGGGTCAGTTTTCAGTTCTTTGGTAAAGGGGTATTTTTAGGGTTCAGGGTCAGTTTTCAGTTTATGGGTAAAGGGGTATTTTTAGGGTTCAGGGTCAGTTTTAGGTTTTTGGGTAAAGGGGTATTTTTAGGGTTCAGGGTCAGTTTTCCCTACTGGTGCACCCACTGGAGTGGGAATAGTAATTATTGTTAAGTTATTATATATTATATATGATTTATCACCTTATTTTTTATTAAATATGTATTATTATTTTTTTTAACCATTATTACATATATTTAAATATGTTTAAGTAATTAATAAGTATTATTTACAGGTTTTTTTATGTTATTTTAAATTTTAAAAAAATCGATATATTTAACAACGATATTTTTAACATCGATATTATTTTTTCGATATTTTGGTACTTACCATGTTGTACATAGGGCATCGATATTTTTGCTATCGATATAATTACGCCGATATTTGTGTAGATCGAAATTCTGTCTGTCGAAATTCTGTCATAGATCCTAGTAAATTACAGCCATTTTCGTTTTTCACTATTGCAAGGCTACCTGCTCCCACTGGCCATGATTGGGCAGTTTGAATATAACACCTTATATTCCTACCTGACTCAGGGAACATGGTACAAAACAACTTTAATATGCCTGAACTCAGAATGATAAATTACATCTTTTGGTGAAGATGGTTTTAACATTTTGTGTTTGATAATATCACTTTTAGAAAGTAGGTATTTTCGTGCCTAACCATCCAAGTCTGCCTCTGCTAGGTTGTGTATTCCTTGTCTGGTTTGTGAGTGACAGGGGCTGGGGAGCTCCATGAGACAGGGTGAGTCAGCACAAGGCTGAATAGACCTATCTGCATGTAGTGGTGGGAGGAGTTGCACCTGGGCCTGAATAGGGCTGTGCTAGCCTTCCACAATGCTGGCTCCACCTCCTGTGGTGTGTCTGATGACCCTGGCCCACACTGTCAAAGGAAAGAAGGAGTTCTGTACACAAAGTGTTCCAGGACTGCACCGAACTGGTTTGTACTAGGCACAGACACTACTACTTTCAGAGACGGATTTTGGTGTATAAAAAGGGGACCCAGACCCCAGAACTTTAGATCACTTCTGGGAATCAAGACAAACCTTTGCTGAAGAGAAGAAGCAAGAAACTGAAGGAGGATACTAACCCTGTGTTGTGTGTTTGGGGGTTGGCCTGCAGTGGTTGCTTTATTGCCAAAGAAAGGAGAAGGGGACTAAGTGTGCTTTTCATCAACTTGAAGAAGAATCTCCAAGGGCTTGAACTTGAGCTTGCATCCTGCCTCCTGCCTGAAGTCTCAGGTATACGAGACTTCACCAACCAGCTCCCCACCTGAATTTCTTTGCTGGGAATTGAAGTGCTTGCTGTTCTGCTGGGCCTTCTGAGATACTGTGTGTCACTGGAAGCTGGAAGTGCGACTCAACGCTGAGAAGCGTGACGCGGCCGCAGCAGTTGCTGTCACATTGCCTAGGAAGCGCGCCGCCGCTTCTGCCATCGCATCACTGAAGCACGTTGCGGCACCGGAGAAGCGTGCCACCACCAAAGAGGTCACCGTGCATCACCGGAGAAGGGTGTCACAGGCCCTGTCACAGCTCAGAAGATCATCGAGTCGCCGCATGGCCATGGGGCGTGCACGCATCACATCAACGTTGTCACATCATAACCAAGACGCCATTTTGTCGCATCGCACCGGAGAAGAGTATCGCATCGAGGCACCATCCTGTTCCATCGTACCAGAGAGCAGTAGGAAACTGACTCATCACCTCGCTGCACAGTAAGGAAGCAAGCATCAACACCCCAGCGCAGCGGTAAGGAACCAACGCATCCTCTCTGCTGAGTGTAAGGAACCGACGCATCACCTTCCCTGCAACCCTTTTCTTTGTTCTGCATTACGCATTCAATGTACATTGAGAGTAAAGTGTGACATTTACAATCTTAAGAGAGCTGAGCTATTTCCTACTATTTTTGAGTACAGTATTGTGGATTTTTTTGTTTGGTCTTGTATAATGTATAATATAATAATAATTCTTGTGTTAAGTATATATAACAATACTTATTTTTATAATACAACCTTTGTGGTGTCCCTCTGTAGTGTTGTCACTGTATTACTGTAAGGGTTGTTCACAAGTGCTTCACACACTGCCTCTAAGATAAGCCTGCCTGCTTGTGCCAAACTACCAAGGGGGTGAGCAGGGGTTATTTTATGAGTGTAGCCCTTTACCCTGGCAAGACGCAAGGGTCCCTATTTGGTAAAAGGTACCTACCTCTGCCAACTAGAGTCTCCTAAATCTAACAGGGGTGGATACAGTTAATATGTAGACAAGGGATGGAGTAGAATGTCCTTCATTTAAGGCAATGCTGAGTTTGTTCCCTTGAAGGTCTTTTAGGAATAACCCAAAAGTCTGTTTTTTAAACCCCCGAGAAAAAGATATGTATACAAGTATATTAGATTGCCACATGTAGTAACCAAAGATAAGGTATCTGTTGTTAATGAGGTACCTCAATGTGAAGTATCAATGTTAATTATGTGTGATACCTGTGACGAACCAGAGAAAGAAACAAAGAGACCATATGACAAATTAGAACTAGTGTATTGCAACTGTGAACTTGTGATGCAGCCACCTTTCAACTTGCCGCCTCTTTCTCTCACACTCTCTCTCTCAAGATCTCTCTTTTCCATTTATGTATCCCCTTTCTATTTGGTCTCAATTACTGTGTACTTGTCAAGGGACTGAGAACAAGTAGTACATTGAGTTAGGATTAACATCACACCCGCAGGAACAAGCACCAAATAAGATTTGTGCCCAGTTCTTTAAACATGTTTCTCAGTCCAACAGTGCTAGATCAATGAT